>NC_134407.1:224266109-224561109 GCF_038048845.1 Mixophyes fleayi | reverse complement strand
ATTATTTGTTTACAAAGTGTACTGGCCACACGCTCTGTTTCTTACAAGAACATCTGTAAGTTAGTCTTCAGATTGAAGACCCTATTATAAATGTTTACAATTTAAATGTTATTGTTATTTCTGCATCTGCAGACATGCACAATATCATATGCACGGATTTCCTCTTTTAGAGGGTAGTTTTTATATTATTCCACTGTTAGAGGGTTATTTGAGTTTTTTTGTATTGTTATTTATATTGGTTATAATAAAATACTATTTTCACTTTAGACAAAGCCCACCTTCTTTTATTGTAATACACTTATTTACTACGTTTTGGTTTCTTGGCGCACCTGGTTTTGTATATATTTAGTTGGTATAGCTGCTGCAGCGCCTCTTTCCTGTGGGCTGGCTGGTGCCTCCTGACCGCTTACTATGGATCAGGACTGCTGGGTAGCGGGCAGAGCGTTGACACAGAGATGCGTTCAATACAGGACAGCCGGGGAGCGGATTAGAGTGTAAGCTCTTATCTGTTGGTCACAGGATACAGCCGGTGGAAAATGATACATTACATGGTAAAACAGAGCTCCTTTTATACAGATGTTGTTGTTGTCAGCGGGTAGCCCAGCCCCATAATTCAATCAGGCACCAGAACGTTTGATATTACATCAGGTAGTTTTACATCAGAATGTGATATTTCTCTAGATGTGGAGTTAACACAATTTCAACAAAAATTACATAAATTTCCTAAATTAACTGCTTGTTGCATCATTTATGTAGTTCGTCTATCTTGCATTTAACACAGTTTAACTTTCACATCAGCCTATGACTGCCTCAGATTTGCTGTCTACATTGTTAGGAGGTTTCCTGTCCCTCTAACAAGACGTGACAACAGATAATGAACTCCTGCTGTCCCTTCTGGCTAAGGCAGGTCTTTGTCACTTGTGAGATGAAAAGACTTATTTAGCAGTTCCTGCTTTCAGCAATACAGACTTCCTCTAACCTGGCATAATACATTAGAAATCAATACATTTCCTATACCGAAATACACACAATGTAAAAAAAATATCAGTACATTTGCAATGATATACAGCGGTACCTTGCACCCTTAATTAAAATAAGTATCTACAATCAGTTATTCCTATGTGATCCAGCCACACAGAGTTTCTTCCATAACCGATAATCAAGATACTTTATATTAGCCACAATGTTATGTAGATCTTTCAAATCTGAAGGGTGCCCCTGGTAGCCATAGCTGCAGCTATATGCGCTACGTCCTGTCCTGCCTAGCTGGTGGATACAGGCAACCAATACCAGAGGATCCCCCCCCCCGAATACATGGGTGTTTAACACAGTCATGATGTGCAGTGGACACTAGTGTGTACTTGGTGAAACAACAATAATGTTGTGTGCCAGGCCATCTTAGTTTAAACCAAACTTAATCTCTATTTAACCTCTCTCCTCCAGCACAGAAAAACGTATGGTTCTAAAACGCCTTCTCCTCCTGCAGATGTTAGTGCTATCGCCTTATTCCGTCTCACTCCTGCACAGAACTTATAAACTGACAGCAAATTACAAACCAGCCGGTTCTGCTGGGAGCAGTAGTTCCCCAGACACAGACCGTAGGTGCATCACCCCGTGCTCTTCAAAATATTACATCTCACCAAGTTGCAGGCATGCAGACGGACAATTACAGATCCTCAGGATCTCCATCCCACTCTCCGGGGACTCCTCTGCAGTCCCGTCTCCATACCAGGCGCACTTCCCAAATAGCCACGCTGCACCGCGCAGCGACCCCTCCTCATGGTATGAGGGTCTTTAAAAGGCAGGCTACTTCATGGGGTACCTGGTGGATGGCGCTCTCAGACTCTCCCTGTAGTGCCAACCTGGGTCTGCTGTGGCGATCTTAGTCAATTATGTTAACCCTTTATATCGGTCTTTAGACACCTTAATGGAGTCGCCTTCACTTGTGACCTTGGGGCATCTGCCACAATTCCATCTTGTGCCAGGGGTCTGGGACCTCCCTCCTACCTCCTGGTTCCCAGCATCTCAATATGGGTGCCTCTCTCCAAATTGCAAGGAAACCAGACTCTGGTCCCCCAAGTGTGGCTTACATAGACGATGGCACTAAACCTAAGCTCGCCCCGGATGGCGCTGCTGTCCCCGTCATTAGCGACATGCTACATGAGGCACAAACATCACTATGCTAGGATACCCCCCCCCCCCCCCCGCCAATGGTGACCTCGCCTGCGCCACGTTTACTGATATGCTGTGTCAGAATAATGTACCAGCATGGTCTTTATCACTGATCCTTTTAAGCTTTACTTTTATAGTTTCTGCAAAAAGTTGGATGTTTTATTACTCTTAGGGGTAGAGTTGGTAAAACTTTTACAATGTGTAATATCTCCACTTTTTCTTTTTAGAAATGTTTGAGAATTTACCCTTAGTTTTCTTTTACTGTCTTTCCTCTTTCTCTTATATATTCTCCTGAAAACATGTTGTTTATATACTGATATGTTTCTGTTAATTTGTTTCCTACAGATGTTTATGAGGCCAATACTACTGAAGCTACATTTCACAATTCAACCTGTTCACCTCATTCTCTAAACAAAAAGAAATGTCTGGAAATACATATATCATGCGAGATGCCGAGAGAGTCTGTGAGAAATTTGACAGAGGAATCAACTTCATGTGGAGGAGGAAGCCTGACAGACACTGACATTTATACACCCACAGATCATACACAATATACATCTACTGATATTAAGGAGGAATCAGTCTCATGTGATGGAGGAAACCTCACAGACACTGACATTTATATACCCACAGATCATACACAATATACATCTACTGATATTAAGGAGGAATCAGCCTCATGTGATGGAGGAAACCTCACAGATACTGACATTTATACACCCACAGATCATACACAATATACATCTACTGATATTAAGGAGGAATCAGCCTCATGTGATGGAGGAAACCTCACAGATACTGACATTTATACACCCACAGATCATACACAATATCCAGCTACTCAAATTAAGGATAAACCAGTTTCCTGTGAGGAAGAAAACCCCATTAACATTTATACACCCACAGATCATACACAATATCCAGCTACTCAAATTAAAGAGGAATTACTCTCATGTGAAGGAGGAAACTTCACTGCCACTGATGTTTGTCCACCAACAGATTGTACACCGTATGCATCTACTCTTAGTAAGGAAAACCCATTTTTATGTGAAAGAAGACACCTAAAACACACTGACATTTATACACCCACCGATCATACACAAAATAACACTCCACACAAAAATAAATTGAAGAAAAATACATTTATGTGCCTTGAATGTGGTAAAAAATGTAGTAAAAAGTTAGCCCTTATTGCACATCAGAAAATTCACACAGGAATGTATAGATGCTCTGAATGTGGAAAATGTTTTGCCTCCAACTTCCACCTTGTTGTACATCGAAGAACTCACACAGGAGAGAAGCCATTTGAGTGCTCTGAATGTGGGAAATGTTTTGCTAATACGCCCAACCTTAGTGCACATCAAAAAACTCATACAGGAGAAAACCACATGCATGCTCTGAATGTGGGAAATCTTTTACTGCCAAGGCGTGTCTTGTTTTGCATGAGAGAACTCATACAGGCGAGAAACCATATGCGTGCTCTGAATGTGGGAAATCTTTTACTGCCAAGGCGTGTCTTGTTTTGCATAAGAGATCTCATACAGGAGAAAAACCACATGTGTGCTCTGAATGTAAGAAAAGTTTTCGGAGCAATTGCCGACTTCTCGAACATCAAAGAATTCATACAGGAGAGAAGCCGTACGTATGTTCTGAATGTGGGAAAGGTTTTAATGTCAAGTACGCACTTGTTGTACATTCAAGAATTCATACCGGAGAGAAGCCATATGTATGCTCTGAATGTGGGAAGTGTTTTTTTAATAGGTCCGCACTTACTAAACATGAGAGAGTCCACAATGAAGAGAAACAGTATGTTTGCTCTGATTGTGGGAAACGTTTTATATGTTGGACAACCTTTGTCAAACATGAGAGAATTCACACAGGAATAAATCCCTATGTGTGCTCTGAATGTGGGAAATCCTTCACTAGCAAGGCTTATCTCGTTACGCATAGGAGAACTCATACAGGCGAGAAACCATACGAGTGCAGTGAATGTGGGAAATCTTTTACCTATAAGTCATATCTGGTTATTCATGAGAGAACTCATACAGGAGAAATACCACATGTGTGCTCTGAATGTAAGAAAAGTTTTCCGAACAATTATCAACTTCTCGTACATCAAAGAACTCATACAGGAGAGAAGCCATACGTATGCTCTGAATGTGGGAAAAGTTTTAGTGTCAAGAGCTCACTTAATTCACATGCAAGGATTCACACCGGAGAGAAGCCGTATGTATGTTCTGAATGTAAGAAGTGTTTTATTACTAAATCAGAACTCACAAGGCATAAGAAAATCCATACAGGTGAGAAACCTCACGTATGTGGTGACCGAGAGACGGTTTAGTAATCCCTTGTCTGTGAATAGACATCGAAGAAGACACAGAGGAAAGAAATACTGTAAATATGGAAGTTAATTTAACAATGAATCAACACTAGTTATACAAAAGAATGTGGGTATAAGTAAAATATCTGTATACACAGAATCCACCACCTACCTGTATGTGCCTTGTTAAAAAGTAGTATTTATATGTCTAAATGAAAACCATCATGAATCAGTTAGAAAATGTTTATTAATATGTAACAAAGTATTTGTGTGTCACACTGTTTAAAGCCCTCTATAATAGGTCTTGTTTTATAAGAGGACGAAATCTCACCTCCTCCGACTCACCCCAGACAAGAGATGCTAATGGCGTTCCATGCAGCCATATGTTCCTCCTTTGACAGCCTCCTACTCCATATCAAACTTCTCACCGGGATATATCACTGATGCAGGGCTGGATGTCCACAGTAGAAGCAACCTGCATGCAAACTGTATCGATGAGAATGCCATATACCCTGGTTGGGGAACAAATTGCCCGAACCATGTGGCTGCTCTCTGGGATGAATGGCATGGTGTGGAGTGGGATATTGTTACAGGTTATTCGTAGAATACACACATGTTGACCTGTAAACAAGCACTAGAGAAACGAACATCAGGGAGTAAATGTATCAAACAGTTTTCCGGCTGGTTTGAAAAGTGGAGATGTTGCCTATAGCAACCAATCGAATTCTAGCTGTCATTTTGTAAAATGTACTAAATAAATGACAACTAGAATCTGATTGGTGTTTCAAACACGCCAGAAAACTCAGCTTGATACATTTACCCCCAGGTGTATGAATAATGTTGGTATGATGTAAGTTTATAGTATTGAAGTTGAGTCTAAGCCCAATACAACAATTTGTCTGACGTCTGTGGAGATTTAATGAGTGAACCCGGTAAAGCTAGACTTGAACATCCACCGTCACAGGACTGATCTTGATCATTATCTCTCTGATTAGATTTCCGTTTCAAGTAGAGAACAGTTTGCTTGAAATCTAGAGCGGGAATAATACAGGATACATCACTTTTGTTCATTGGAATCCAATACCTTATCCAAAATAAATTCATCATTGTGATACATAAATAACAGGGTGAACCTGATGCATAATGTTAGATTATATAGGTTTGAAAGTCATACTCTACTCACCTCTGACTCTTGACAACCATCTACCATGTTCTACTGAGAGCTCACAATTATTATTGTCTATGTGTTTGCTGTGAGATGACATTAATTGCTTAATTAATTGCTGCAATAAAGTTGATTGGAAATCATATTGGTACTTGGAAGTCTTCTGTTCACCTGAATCACACAAAATCTTACACATAGAAGGAGATAAAGTTTAAGCACTGAAGAGGATGGTCTAACTATGAGCAATCAGCCAATTTGGGTGATATACATCCTAAATTACGATTCTTAGGATACTGGATCCCCCACTTAATTAATATTTAGTGGGGCAGCAAAGTATGTGCTTGACGTTTATATCTTATTTGGCATTAATAAGCTTTAGTCCTTAATAAATAACCATTGGTTTGTGATCTCCTATGGAGGCTTGTGGTCATTGGTACCGCAGCACCTGAAAGGCCAGCAAGAAGTGATCATGGATGATACCCATAATTAGTGAAAATTGTCATTTAGTGGAACTGCATGGCGTTATTATATGTAAATTCAGCAGTTGGAAGAAGTTCAACCAAATCATTTTGGGAATACAACATAAATTCATAAACACTGATGCAAACGTTGATCAACTCTTTCTGGCTGTTTGGGGTGATAAGATTCACAGACATACAGGAAGCTTCCAACTGTGTCCTCTGTCAGAAACCAGAGATTCTGGACATCCGTGCAACCTGAAGATGTGTCTGAGGAACATGTGAGCAGTTTGAGGTGCTGATGGTAGAGAATGGTCTACATCCACACAGATCATTCTTATAGATTCAGATTCAGTAATAAAGTCTATAGAGATCGGTTTCCATGGGCCAGAGGGATTGTGTTGTGTTTGCAAAAGGCCTTCAGGTCACAAAAGACTCGCTGTAGTTTGACGCAATTTAGACAAGAGAATAAACACTGGCAACATTTAGGGTCATCAATAGTGCCTGGATATCAGATGTAGAGTTCTGATTCTTCCTGGATCCCCGGCAATTCTGGAGTTCTGATATTGCTGCATAATCTTGTATCACAGAACAGAAGTAGGAACAAACAGACAAGAAAGTCTAGTAACACAAATTGTTCCCAAAAAATTCATACATGGGGCCTGAATCATTAAGGCACATAGCTGCATGCAGTAGTAAAACTCCACAAAAATAGGTTCTCAAGACACCTTCCTTGACTACGGGTGTATTTTCCCGCTCTGCTGTAGTACATAGGACTCTGCAGAATACGTATGTACCTTTCAGCTCCTGTAGCAGCCTGGATGCCGGACCTACCTGCTTTTAATTAATTTTATAAAGTATGGTGTATCCCCTCCTAACGATTTTAACCATTGTGCTTCCAGGGCCCCCCCTGCCATACTGACTGGTCAGCACGGGGCTGGATTCCATAGGAAGTTGGGGTCTTAAAAAAAAAAAAAAAAAAAAATGCTTCCCCACCCTAGGGGTATCCTGAACGAACTAGGGCTCTTCCCACACCCTGGACAGTGAGTGTGCGGTAATTAAACTAAATTCATTCACTTTAACACTCTTTTAGTTTGTGGAACTATAGGTTCCGGGAAGCAAAGGCTGCCATTAAGAGTCTGGGCATGCTGGCACTTTTAGAACCACAAGTGCCAGCTTGCCCTGACACCAAGGGCTTGATGAGCCATGTATTGCCCCAAAATAAAATTTAAATAAACCACACACCTCATTCATACAACATTATTTTATTAATAATAAAAAAAAAACTCAGATATACTTACCAACAACTGTTTTCTTCATCTGTAAGGGACTCAATCTTGTAAATTTTAAATCAAATAGGCTTGTGTTCATAATAAAGCCCAAAACATTTCAGGTTCTGTAGCTGACCAAAAAAATGCATCCAATATCCTGTAGATATCCATAAAAATCAACCCCAAAAAATATTCCACAGGTTGTGGGCAAAAAATCTTTTCTTGATGCTTGCATAACCCGAAATAATCCTCAGGAACTGGCTTGGAAAAAAAATAAACCATTAAGACGATGCAAACTTTGTTCCTCTATGGAGGTAGAACTGCTGCATAATGAAATCTGAAAGACGCAAGGTCTATTTATAACCTGGGGGTTTCCCACACTGCAGCCTTTTTATTTTTTAACAAGAAAATTCCACAGAACGATTTTGTGGAGGATACGCTGAAAACAAGGACATCCTGCAATACATCCTTAACAAAATGTTGAAAGGATGCTGGAACCTTGCAAGACCAAAAGGTTTGTGCTGTTGGTTATTGAGTTGGAAGCGAATAAGCCCTACCAGTACCATTGCACCTCTGTCACTCATATTCATTCTCCTACCAATCTAATCAGAATTGCAAGGAAGGGGGAAAAGCTGCATTGAAGAAAAGGAAGTGTGCTTGCATTATAGTCCCACCACTCCAACGGGGTGTTACAGAGAGATAATGGAGGGGGTAGAGAGGGGGGGAGAGATGGTGGGAGGGAGAGAGAAAGATTGTTTTTTTGTGTTATTATTTTTACAATTAATATCATTGTATCGTTACAAACAAACATCACACATGGAGCATTTCTCCTGTTGTGTGAAGGGTATTACAAGCATCATTACTATATATAATACTTTCTATTCTACACAGGGACAACTACATGGTGCAGACAAAAAAAATCTTATTTCATATTTTAATTGTAATAGTGAACTTTCACATTGCTGTCTCCTAATCTCCTGTGGAGGCCACTCCAGCGTAGCGGGAGCTATTGAACAGTCCGCATGCTGCTCACTCTGCAGTCTATATAATATTTTGCTGCCCTATAAGCTGCCATTTTTTTCACAATTTCTAAGGTAATTGGGGGTGCTGGACCCAATCAATGGTCCATCAATTTTGGAAGGGCCCAAAGCTCCGACCAATAGAAACTGGCTGACTGCATGTTTGCAAGTGAATTAAACTTTTAAGCCATATCCGCACTGATTGGCTCGCTGGTGCAGTTTTGCCTATAGCAACCAATCAGATTCTAGTTATCCTTTTATTTAGTATAGTCTACAAAATGACAGCTATAATCTGATTGGCAACATCTCCACTATTAGGATTTTTTATTGAATGCCTATATTTCTTTTTAGCCTGACAATCATTATATATTCACAGTTGTTCTGAGTTAAAAATGTCCAAATTTTGGATAAAAAATGCATCTAGCACCACGTCTATTACACCACATCTGATCCCTGCATAATAAACTTAGTTTTGCACATAAATCAACAAGAAGTAACTTGTAATGTGATTTGCAATTGATCCATCATAATCCCACCAGCGCTTAGTTGTACAGTGTGCCACTAACTACATCTTTATTCAGTCCAGGTAATTTTAAGTTAGGTGTGTGTGAATCTAAATTTGCCGTGCACAAATGTGGTGCACTCTTATTTTCATTGCACGTTGTGCCCTCCACAATAACTGCTGAGAGACAAAATCTGTGGCAATGAAAGAAAGATAATTCAGCAAATAATCTTAAGAATAAAGATCCTGTTTTATTAATTACTTGCTGAAGTACCAGCCGTTGCCTGGGTTTAAATCTTCAAGCTATTAATTTTTCAATGAATTGAATGTAACTCTCAACCATTTCAAAATAATTAGGAGCTTAGCAGGTCTTCCAACACACCCATTAGGTGGCTGCCCAGTGTCGTTTTTGTTTTTATATTAAATGTCATTGAAATCCATCTAGTGGAAGGCCCAGAACAGGCTCGCCAGGTAAAAGTTCTGCCCAGCGTACACCAACAGGAGGTCCGACTGGGACCCTAACCTCCCTAAAACCTGGACAGGAGCCAACTGGACCATCTCGCATTGCTTTCATCCCAATCGGTGCCGGGGTATCTGAATGCATAACTGGACAGACAAGCACACCATTGATTATATAAGATTTTACTGTGATAGAGCATCCTCAGAATCATTCCTCCTCTTGTCTGCCTTACTTACATTGTTCACCATTCTGCGCTCTTGTTATGATAATTCCTATACCTACTTCCAGTGCCCTTCTTGAGTGTGGTTCCAGTAGGATTAAGGATAGGGATGCGGTATCCTAGTACATGGACAGGAGACAATGACTGGGGAGTCACCGGACACATTGTGGTTAATAATGTAACCCTTGAGCAAAATATACACCATGGGTATGTCCAAGTACTTTTTAACTTAAAATGTTAACACTAAAATATGAACATATCCTGGAGGGGTGGTTAAGTGTGAGGACGGATGGGAGGCAGGGAATCGTGTCATTTTGATACTGCCCCCAACAATACATTTATGCAGCCGCGTCAATATGACCCAGGTGGCAAAGCCTACAGTACACGGTTTGCCGTGACTCACATCAAGGAGGTCCCCATCTTGTCCACTTCACTGGGAAGTGGCAGGATGCGGGAAAACCAATCCGGGAGATCTATGCAGAATTAGGGAGTCTCCCAGACAATCCGGGAGAGTGGGCAAGTATGATTAAAACATAACCTAAAGCATCCACTACAAAGCATACAAGTATAATAGTCAACTCCTGTAAGCAAATCTATATACACCAGACTGAATTGAATATGCCCCAGAGAATACTAAGTAACACCAAACAAGTGAGCTGGTAACTATAATTGTCTGCTGGTGAAAACAAGTTCTGTGAATAGAGCGGGAGAGGGGGCTCTTTATATACGTCTAATGTATGCTGATGTGCATTAAGGTTCTAGCATAAAATAATAATTGTAAATAACTTTTCTCATGGGCTGATATCTACACATTATCCTTTACTATGAGTGGACCTTTCAGTTTGCATTTCTTGCTGTTACTTCCAATTCATGACCCTGTATCTTCAGTTTCTTTATTTCTCTCTCTAAAATTATCTTGTTTTTAGATCTCTACACATCCATATGGATCATTGAGTCACCACAAGAGAAATTAACTCTTAAAAGGTTGTCCCAATAAGAACATTTTATCAATAAAAAATAAATGGCTAAATAAATATTATTATTTTTTTCTGGTGATTTGGAAACAAATTCAAGACACAATGCACATATAATACTATCCATTGTCATGTTATTTAGTACTGATAATACCATCCTCAGGATTTAGCCAGCTCTTGGCCACACCTGTACTGTCTTATATTCCTATTTCCCATACAATGTACCAGGTACCTGCACTGAAGGGGATTTAGTCGCAAAACACTGGATTCTGGGAGTCTAATGTCAGATAACACACTAAGGACCACAGAAAAATGGCCGCTAACCAATGGACATATTGCTACAGATTTGGTAAACGAGAAAATGGCCGCCACATCTCCCCCACGTTATATGTCAGTAAGTGATACACTGCGGATAGAGACAGACCTCCCTGTGCTCAGTGCAGGAGACTGGCGGCCACTGTGTGCACAGCTGTATTGTGTTTATGTACAGTGGCCACCAGAGGGCGATAGAGTGACTAAGCAGATTACTGTATATCATGACGCAAACAAGATGGCCGCCGGATGTGTTATATGTCTATACAGAGCGTATCATTGGTTACTGCTAGTCACGTGGTGTATAAGAACCAGTGGGATTGTTATTCAACTGAAGCAGATGAGGCCATTTTCTTGTATACCAATACACGAGCTGCATATCGCAGTAGATGTAAGTACTATACAGTGGCGGCCATTTTCTTGTGGTCCGTGTCCTGTTCTCCTGACATCAGTCTCCCAGAAACACCCGCTGTACACAGATTTACAGGAGCTGTGTTACTCCAGGTAACATGTCTCTTATTGTTCTTGTTCTCTCTAATATTATTGTTATTAATATTATAATGTATGGGGCTGTAACATCGTGTGTATGTGGGTGTAATGCCGACACTGTGTGTATGTGGGTGTAATGCCGACACTGTGCGTATGAGGGTGTAATGCCGACGCTGTGTGTATGTGGGTGTAATGCCAACACTGTGTGTGTGTGGGTGTAATGCCGACACTGTGTGTGTGTGGGTGTAATGCCGACACTGTGTGTGTGTGGGTGTAATGCCGACACTGTGTGTATGTGGGTGTAATGCCGACACTGTGCGTATGTGGGTGTAATGCCGACGCTGTGTGTATGTGGGTGTAATGCCAACACTGTGTGTGTGTGGGTGTAATGCCGACACTGTGTGTGTGTGGGTGTAATGCCGACACTGTGTGTGTGTGGGTGTAATGCCGACACTGTGTGTGTGTGTAATGCCAACACTGTGTGTGTGTGGGTGTAATGCCGACACTGTGTGTGTGTGTAATGCCAACACTGTGTGTGTGTGGGTGTAATGCCGACACTGTGTGTGTGTGTAATGCCAACACTGTGTGTGTGTGGGTGTAATGCCGACACTGTATGTGGGTGTAATGCCGACTGTGTGTATGTGTGTGTGGGTGTAATGCCGACGCTGTGTGTATGTGGGTGTAATGCCAACACTGTGTGTGTGTGGGTGTAATGCCGACACTGTGTGTGTGTGGGTGTAATGCCGACACTGTGTGTGTGTGGGTGTAATGCCGACACTGTGTGTGTGTGGGTGTAATGCCGACACTGTGTGTGTGTGGGTGTAATGCCGACGCTGTGTGTGTGTGTGTGTGTAATGCCGACACTGTGTGTGTGTGTGTGTGTGTAATGCCAACACTGTGTGTGTGTGGGTGTAATGCCGACACTGTGTGTGTGTGGGTGTAATGCCAACACTGTGTGTGTGTGGGTGTAATGCCGACACTGTGTGTGTGTGGGTGTAATGCCGACGCTGTGTGTGTGTGTGTGTGTAATGCCGACACTGTGTGTGTGTGTGTGTGTGTAATGCCAACACTGTGTGTGTGTGGGTGTAATGCCGACGCTGTGTGTGTGTGTGTGTGTGTAATGCCGACACTGTGTGTGTGTGTGTGTGTGTAATGCCAACACTGTGTGTGTGTGGGTGTAATGCCGACGCTGTGTGTGTGTGTGTGTGTGTGGGTGTAATGCCGACACTGTGTGTGTGTGTGTGTGTGTGTGTAATGCCAACACTGTGTGTGTGTGGGTGTAATGCCGACGCTGTGTGTGTGTGTGTGTGTAATGCCGACACTGTGTGTGTGTGTGTGTAATGCCGACGCTGTGTGTGTGTGTGTGTGGGTGTAATGCCGACACTGTGTGTGTGTGTGTGGGTGTAATGCCGACACTGTGTGTGTGTGTGGGTGTAATGCCGACACTGTGTGTGTGTGTGGGTATAATGCCGACGTTGTGTGTGGGTGTGTGTGTGTGGGTGTAATGCCAACACTGTGTGTGTGTGGGTGTAATGCCGACGCTGTGTGTGTGTAATGCCGACGCTGTGTGTGTGTGTGTGGGTGTAATGCCGACGCTGTGTGTGGGTGTGTGTGTGGGTGTAATGCCGACGCTGTGTGTGGGTGTGTGTGGGTGTAATGCCGACGCTGTGTGTGTGGGTGTAATGCCGACGCTGTGTGTGGGTGTGTGTGGGTGTAATGCCGACGCTGTGTGTGTGTGTAATGCCGACGCTGTGTGTGTGTGTGTGTGTAATGCCGACACTGTGTGTGTGTGGGTGTAATGCCGACGCTGTGTGTGTGTGTGTGGGTGTAATGCCGACACTGTGTGTGTGTGTGGGTGTAATGCCGACGCTGTGTGTGGGTGTGTGTGGGTGTAATGCCGACGCTGTGTGTGGGTGTGTGTGGGTGTAATGCCGACGCTGTGTGTGTGTGTGTGTGTAATGCCGACACTGTGTGGGTGTAATGCCGACGCTGTGTGTGTGTGTGTGTGTGTGTGTGTAATGCCGACACTGTGTGTGTGTGTGTGGGTGTAATGCCGACGCTGTGTGTGTGTGTGTGTGTGTGTGTGTAATGCCGACACTGTGTGTGTGTGTGTGGGTGTAATGCCGACACTGTGTGTGTGGGTGTAATGCCGACACTGTGTGTGTGTGTGTGGGTGTAATGCCGACACTGTGTGTGTGGGTATAATGCCGACGCTGTGTGTGGGTGTGTGTGGGTGTAATGCCGACACTGTGTGTGTGGGTGTAATGCCGACGCTGTGTGTGGGTGTGTGTGGGTGTAATGCCGACGCTGTGTGTGTGTGTGTGTGTGTGTGTGTGTGTGTGTGTGTAATGCCGACACTGTGTGTGTGTGTGTGTGTGTGTGTGGGGGTGTAATGCCGACGCTGTGTGTATGTGTGTGTAGTGCTGACTGTGTGTATATAGGGATGTATGTGCTGGACGTGAGGCTTTATAAGATGAGCCCAGTACTGTATGTATTTGTGGTTGGATTCACCTTCCCTCACACGAGAATAAGAGGAGATAACTTATGGTGTGAATTTGTTTTCTTTTACTATTGAAAGGCTGCACAGTGTGTGATCAGGACTGTATGTATATATACTATTAGTGTGCTGAGAACTGACTTATTCCTCTTCATATCTCATTGTGCAATCCCCTCTCATCTACATAATAATAACCCCCATATCATACATACATGTGTTATCGTGGTCTCTGGTTGGTAAGACGGCTGTTATGCTGGTTATTGGGTTATATATTGTGGATACGAGGCTGTGTATATGTGTGTATATATATATATATATATATATATATATATATATATATATATATATATATATATATGGCAGAGGGTGTTATGAGATGAACATGAGACTGGAGCCCCAGGCAGCTACTACATACCTCCCAACATTCATACTTTCAGTATCATTATCATCCGGATATACTATCCTCCTCCGTTTCTCAGTTTGCTGAGGACTCGCCAACGAGATCGTGTTTCTCCTGGCGATAGAGGTGACTGCTAGGATGGGACATTATACAGTAACACCAGGGATGTGTCTAGGTGATGACTGTTGTTGTATTAGTTAGGTTCCTATAAGGTTTGAGAACGTGACCATTGGTTTCTTCATACAGGATTGGGAGTATTTAGAAGGACAGAAATATTTGTACAAGGACATGATGAACAATCACCGGCCCCTCTCATCACCTGGTAAGAGGAGGTTTAATCACAGTAATGTTAGTATATATAGGACATGTGTCCATGAGGTGTGACTATGGATATGCCGTGTGGTTAGAGGTGGACTCACTGACCTGCACGTTGCTCAATTATATGTTGCAGTAGTTTGAAATGTATAATATTACTAACAATGAGAAATTGAGGTGTGAACAGGGCTCGCTCATTCCTCTGTTTCCTTGTGTGTGGTTGCTCATACATCTGTGTTCCCCTCTAAATAAGTCACAAGTCAGAGGACTTGGATAATAAAAAAATGTAAAGTATAAATTAGGCTAATAGGTGTATTTTAGCAGACATATGGAAACATTTATATTAGTAATAGTGAGAATGCTCCTAAAGTTGTCTGGACAATAAATTCCATTCGCAAACCCATAAAAGGTCGCATGGAGTGGTTCTTACAGGGGAGGTTCCAAACGCCATCATGACCTTTCCTATCCGTTTTGTCATTACAGGTGCCGCTGTTTCTGGGTGAGACTCCTCGATTTACACTCTTGATGGTCATCTGTTGACTGATTTCCATCACTATTGTTATCTTGGTTTATCCACCATATTCAGGTCTTTGATTATTTGTTTACAAAGTGTACTGGCCACACGCTTTGTTTCTTACAAGAACATCTGTAAGTTAGTCTCCAGATTGAAGACCCTATTATAAACATTTACCATTTAAATTTTATTGTTATTCCTGCATTTGTAGACATGCACAATATCATATGCAAAGATATCCTGTTTTAGAGGTAGTTTTTATATTATTCCACTGTTGGAGGTTTATTTGAGGTTTTTTTATTATTATTTATATTGGTTATAATAAAATACTATTAACATTTTAGACGAAGCCCACCTTCTTTTATTTTAAAACTCTTATTTGCTACGGTTGGTTTCCTTGGCGCACCTGGTTTTGTATATATTTAGTTGGTATAGCTGCTGCAGTACCTCTTTGCTGAGTGCTGTCTGGTGCCTTCTGGCCGCTTACTATGGATCAGGACTGCTGGGATGCGGACTATAGCGTTGACACAGAGATGCTGGGATCAATACAGGACAGCCGGGGAACGGATTAGAGCAGCGGTTCCCAAAGTGTGCGCCACGGCTCCCAGGGGTGCCGCGGTGCTGTCACAGGGGTGCCACGGGAAAGCCAGAAAAAACAAAACATAAACTCACCAATCCGCGCAGCATTCTCCTTCTCTCTCACGCAGCTTGTCGCTATGACTCTGTCCCGTGGCAAAAGGGACAGAGTGAGAGGGAGCGTAGCAGAGGAGAGGGGGACAGTGTGACAGAGGCCAGAGGAGGGGGACAGTGTGACAGAGGGCAGAGGAGGGGGACAGAGGGCAGAGGAGAGGGACAGTAAGACAGAGGGCAGAGGAGAGGGAGCGTGACAGAGGCCAGAGGAGGGGGGCAGTGTGCCTGGATGCAGAGGGGGCAGAGTGTCTGGATGTAGAGGGGGCATTTTTGCATACAACTAAATAAGTATTTCTGTCCTGACCTAAATACTTATTACATTTTTTTTGAGCCAACTACCTCTAAAACAGGACTGCTCAGTAATTATTTTGGAGGGGTGCCTTGAAAAAATTATGGAGACTCTAAGGGTGCCGCGAACTGCAAAAGTTTGGGAAACACTGGATTAGAGTGTAAGCTTTTATCTGTTGGTCACAGTATACAGCGGGTATTAGTCGCAGTTAGCATCATTAAGCAGTGCAGGAGTCCTGACAAGGACTATTACACACCAGTTTGTGGTACTGGAGATCATCCAGATGTTCAGATGGAAAATTATACATTACATGGTAAAACAGAGCTCCTTTTATACAGATGTTGTCAGCAGGTAGCCCAGCCCCATAATTCAATCAGGCACCAAAATGTTTGAATACATGGGTGTTTAACACAGTCATGATGTGCAGTGGACACTAGTGTGTACTTGGTGAAACAACAATAATGTTGTGTGCCAGGCCATCTTAGTTTAAATCAAACATAATTTCTATTTAACCTCTCTCCCTCCAGCACAGAAAAACTTATGGTTCTAAAACGCCTTCTCCTCCTGCACATTTTTTTCAGCAGATGTTAGTGCTATCGCCTTATTCCGTCTCACTCCTGTACAGAACTTATAAGCTGACAGCAAATTACATACCAGCCGGTGCCAGACACAGACCGTAGGTGCATCACCCCGTGCTCTTCAAAATATTACATCTCGCCAAGTTGCAGGCATGCAGACGGACAATTACAGATCCTCAGGATCTCCATCCCACTCTCCGGGGACTCCTCTGCAGTCCCGTCTCCATACCAGGCGCACTTCCCAAATAGCCACGCTGCACCGTGCAGCGACCCCTCCTCGTGGTATGGGGGTCTTTCCAAAGCAGGCTACTTCATGGGGTACCTGGTGGATGGCGCTCTCAGACTCTGCCTTTCTCCCTGTAGGGCCAACCTGGGTCTGCTGTGGCGATCTTACCACTAAAGGTGGGGATCCCTTGTTAATACCTTGCTGTGTCCGTTTACCCTGGCTCTTATTACTTACAGTTTAACATGTTGAGCTCCCCCAAATTATGGGGAACACCTCTCTCTCTCTCACATACTTCTGGTGGTCCACTTTTGGGGTACCCCTGATGGTGGGGATTCCCCTCTTGTCTCTGCCACATCTGTTACTGCCCCTATGTAATGGGGCTTTTCCATTGCCTTGTGACCTCTGCCACGCACCTCCCATCTGCAGGTGCCTATCTGAATGTGGGGGTGTCACAAGATTAAAATTGAAATTACAATGATCGACAGACGAAAATTGTAAAAAGGATAATACAAACGTTTCTTATGAAAGATACATATAAGATGAATAAATGCTTAGCTGTGGAACAACGTCATTGGTGAGAAATGTCTTGATCAGAGGAGCCTTTGATAACACTCTGTGAAATCAGGGTGATTTGTTGGACACAACTTTCAATGTTCCAACTGAACCTAAAACTATCTGGGTGTTGGCTGCTTAGTAGTACTCTGAATCCAATCCCCCTCTTTAACCCCCTTGCGTCTTGTTAAAACTACTGGACATATAGAAATGTATTTGTACTAGCAGTGATCACTATGAATGTTATCTACAGACCGGGTGTGGGGGGGGGGGGGGGGGTCTTGCAGGAGTTAATTCTGTTTATCCTTTATATGACAGTCTTTAAACACCCTAATGGAGTCACCTTCACTTGTGACCTTGGGGCATCCGCCATGTTTTCACCTTGTGCCAGGGGTGTGGGACCTCCCTCCTACCTCCCGGTCCCTAGCATCTCAATATGGGTGCCCCTCTCCAAATTGCAGGGAAACCAGACTCTGGTCCCCCAAGTGTGGCTTACATAGACGATGGCACTAAACCTAAGCTCCGCCGCAGATGGCGCTGCTGTCCCCGTCATTAGCGACATGCTACATGTGGCACAAACCTCACTATGCTAGGTTACCCCCCCCCCCCCCCCATGGTGACCTCGCCTGCGCCACGTTTACTGATATGCTGTGTCAGAATAATGTACCAGCATGGTCTTTATCACTGATCCTTTTAAGCTTTACTTTTATAGTTTCTGAAAAAAGTTGGATGTTTTATTACTCTTAGGGGTAGAGTTGGCAAAACTTTTACAATGTGTAATATCTCCACTTTTTCTTTTTAGAAATTTTAGAGAATTTACCCTTAGTTTTCTTTTACGGTCTTTCCTCTTTCTCTTATATATTCTCCTGAAAACGTGTTGTTTATATACTGATATGTTTATGTTAATTTGTTTCCTACAGATGTTTATGAGGCCAATACTACTGAAGCTACATTTCACAATTCAACCTGTTCACCTCATTCTCTAAACAAAAAGAAATGTCTGGAAATACATATATCATGCGAGATGCCGAGAGAGTCTGTGAGAAATTTGACAGAGGAATCGACTTCATGTGGAGGAGGAAGCCTGACAGACACTGACACTTATACACCCACAGATCATACACAATATACATCTACTGATATTAAGGAGGAATCATGTGATGGAGGAAACCTCACAGATACTGACATTTATACACCCACAGATCATACACAATATTCATCTACTGATATTAAGGAGGAATCAGCTTCATGTGATGGAGGAAACCCCATTAACATTTATACACCCACAGATCATACACAATATACATCTGCTCATATTAAGGAGGAATCAGCCTCATGTGATGGAGGAAACCTCACAGTCACTGACATTTATACACCCACAGATCATACACAATATACATCTACTCATATTAAGGAGGAATCAGTCTCATGTGATGGAGGAAACCTCACAGACACTGACATTTATACACCCACAGATCATACACAATATACATCTACTCATATTAAGGAGGAATCAGCTTCATGTGATGGAGGAAACCTCACAGACACTGACATTTATACACCCACAGATCATACACAATATACATCTACTGATATTAAGGAGGAATCAGTCTCATGTGATGGAGGAAACCTCAGAGACACTGACATTTATACACCCACAGATCATACACAATATACATCTACTGATATTAAGGAGGAATCAGCTTCATGTGATGGAGGAAACCTCACAGACAATGACATTTATACACCTACAGATCATACACAATATACATCTACTCATATTAAGGATGAACCAGTTTCCTGTGAGGAAGGAAACCCCATTAACATTTATACACCCACAGATATTATACAATATCCAGCTGCTCCTGTTAAGGAGGAATCAGTCTTATGTGAAGAAAGAAACCTCACAAACATCAATATTTCTACACCCACAGATCATACACAATATCCAGCTACTCAAATTAAAGAGGAATTACTCTCATGTGAAGGAGGAAACTTCACTGCCACTGATGTTTGTCCACCAACAGATTGTACACCGTATGCATCTACTCTTAGTAAGGAGAACCCAATTTCATGTGAAAGAAGAAACCTAACACACACTGACATTTATACACCCACCGATCATACACAAAATAACACTCCACACAAAAATAGATTGAAGAAAAATAAATTTATGTGTCTTGAATGTGGTAAAAAATGTAAAAATAAGTCAACCCTTATTGTACATCAGAAAATTCACACAGGAATGTATACATGCTCTGAATGTGGGAAATGTTTTGCCTCCAACTACCAACTTGTTTTACATCGAAGAACTCACACAGGAGAGAAGCCATTTGAGTGCTCTGAATGTGGGAAATATTTCGCTAATACTACCAACCTTAGTGCACATCAAAAAACTCATACAGGAGAAAAACCACATGCATGCTCTGAATGTGGGAAATCTTTTACTGCCAAGGCGTTTCTTGTTTTGCATGAGAGAACTCATACAGGTGAGAAACCATATGTGTGCCCTGAATGTGGAAAATCTTTTACTCACAATTCGTACCTGGTTATGCATAAGAGATCTCATACAGGAGAAAAACCACATGTGTGCTCTGAATGTAAGAAAGGTTTTCAGAGCAATTACCGACTTCTCGAACATCAAAGAATTCATACAGGAGAGAAGCCGTACGTATGTTCTGAATGTGGGAAAAGTTTTAATCTCAAGTACTCACTTGTTGTACATTCAAGAATTCATACCGGAGAGAAGCCATATGTATGCTCTGAATGTGGGAAGTGTTTTTTTTATAGGTCCGCACTTACTAAACATGAGAGAGTCCACAATGAAGTGAAACAGTATGTTTGCTCTGATTGTGGGAAACGTTTTATTTGTTGGACAACTTTTGTCAAACATGAGAGAATTCACACAGGAATAAATCCCTATGTGTGCTCTGAATGTGGGAAATCCTTCACTAGCAAGGCTTATCTCGTTACGCATAGGAGAACTCATACAGGCGAGAAACCATACGAGTGCAGTGAATGTGGGAAATCTTTTACCTATAAGTCATATCTGGTTATTCATGAGAGAACTCATACAGGAGAAATACCACATGTGTGCTCTGAATGTAAGAAAAGTTTTCAGAGCAATTACCAACTTCTCGTACATCAAAGAACTCATACAGGAGAGAAGCCGTACGTATGCTCTGAATGTGGGAAAAGTTTTAGTGTCAAGAGCTCACTTAATACACATGCAAGAATTCACACCGGAGAGAAGCCGTATGTATGTTCTCAATGTAAGAAGTGTTTTATTACTAAATCAGAACTCACAAGGCATAAGAAAATCCATACAGGTGAGAAACCTCACGTATGTGGTGACCGAGAGACGGTTTAGTGATCCCCTGTCTGTGAATAGACATCGAAGAAGACACAGAGGAAAGAAATACTGTAAATATGGAAGTTAATTTAACAATGAATCAACACTAGTTATACAAAAGAATGTGGGTATAAGTAAAATATCTGTATACACAGAATCCACCACCTACCTGTATGTGCCTTGTTAAAAAGTAGTATTTATATGTCTAAATGAAAACCATCATGAATCAGTTAGAAAATGTTTATTAATATGTAACAAAGTATTTGTGTGTCACACTGTTTAAAGCCCTCTATAATAGGTCTTGTTTTATAAGAGGAAAAAATCTCACCTCCCTCGGACTCACCTGAGACAACAGATGCTAATAGCGTTCCATGCAGCCATATGTTCCTCCTTTGACAGCCTCCTACTCCATATCGAACTTCTCACCGGGATATATCACTGATGCAGAGCAGGATGTACACACTAGAAGCAACCTGCATGCAAACTGTATCGATGAGAATGCCATATACCCTGGTTGGGGAACAAATTGCCCGAACCATGTGGCTGCTCTCTGGGATGAATGGCATGGTGTGGAGTGGGATATTGTTACAGGTTATTCATAGAATACACACATGTTGACCTGTAAACAAGCACTAGAGAAACCAACATGAGGGAGTAAATGTATCAAACAGAGTTTTCCGGCTGGTTTGAAAAGTGGAGATGTTGCCTATAGCAACCAATCGGATTCTAGCTGTCATTTTGTAGAATGTACTAAATAAATGACAACTAGAATCTGATTGGCGTTGAAAACTTGGCTTGATACATTTACCCCCAGGTGTATGAATAATGTTGGTATGATGTAAGTTTATAGTATTGAAGTTGAGTCTAAGCCCAATACAACAATTTGTCTGACGTCTGTGGAGATTTAATGAGTGAACCCGGTAAAGCTAGACTTGAAGATCCACCGTCACAGGACTGATCTTGATCATTATCTCTCTGATTAGATTTCTGTTTCAAGTAGAGAACAGTTTGCTTGAAATCTAGAGCGGGAATAATACAGGATACATCACTTTTGTTCATTGGAATCCAATACCTTATCCAAAATAAATTCATCATTGTGATACATAAATAACAGGATGAACCTGATGCATAATGTTAGATTATATAGGTTTGAAAGTCATTTTGATTTGGTTAGAGATTACATAATATGAATATATGGATGTTAGGAATTTCTGAGTCATATGCTTGTATGGAAAACATGTTTGCTAAGTAAAATACTCACGTGACGAGCTCACAGGTGCTCTTATCAGTGTCAGACACTTGTAGTAAAGATGAGATCAGCCAGTCTCTAAAGGATAAATGTACTCAACTCACCTCTGACAACCATCTACCATGTTCTACTGAGAGCTCACAATGATTATTGTCTATGTGTTTGCTGTGAGATGACATATGCCTAATTGCTGCAATAAAGTTGATTGGAAATCAAATTGGTACTTGGAAGTCTTCTGTTCACCTGAATCACACAAAATCTTACACATAGAAGGAGATAAAGTTTAAGCACTGAAGAGGATGGTCTAACTATGAGCAATCAGCCAATTTGGGTGATATACATCCTAAATTACGATTCTTAGGGGACAACCACACTGGATCCCCCACTTAATTAATATTTAGTGGTGCAGCAAAGTATGTGCTTGACGTTTATATCTTATTTGGCATTAATAAGCTTTAGTCCTTAATAAATAACCATTGGTTTGTGATCTCCTATGGAGGCTTGTGGTCATTGGTACCGCAGCACCTGAAAGGCCAGCAAGAATTGATCATGGATGATACCCATAATTAGTGAAAATTGTCATTTAGTGGAACTGCATGGCGTTATTATATGTAAATTCAGCAGTTGGAAGAAGTTCAACCAAATCATTTTGGGAATACAACATAGATTCGTAAACACTGATGCAAGCGTTGATCAACTCTTTCTGGCTGTTTGGGGGTGATAAGAGTCACAGACATACAGGAAGCTTCCAACTGTGTCCTCTGTCAGAAACCAGAGATTCTGGACATCCGTGCAACCTGAAGATGTGTCTGAGGAACATGTGAGCAGTTTGAGGTGCTGATGGTAGGGAATGGTCTACATCCACACAGATCATTGTTATAGATTCAGATTCAGTAATAAAGTTCATAGAGATCGGTTTCCATGGGCCAGAGGGATTGTTTAGTGGTTGCAAAAGGCCTTCAGGTCACAAAAGACTCGCTGTAGTTTGAGCGCAATTTAGACAAGAAAATAAACACTGGCAACATTTAGGGTCATCAATAGTGCCTGGATATCAGATGTAGAGTTCTGATTCTTCCTGGATCCCCGGCAATTCTGGAGTTCTGATATTGCTGCATAATCTTGTATCTCAGAACAGAAATAGGAACAAACAGACAAGAAAGTCCAGTAACACAAATGATTCCCCAAAAATTCATACAAAAAAAAAAAATGCGTCCCCACCCTAGGGGTACCCTGAAAAAACTAGGGCTCTTCCCACACCCCTGGGAGGTGAGTGGGGTAATAAAGTGAATGTATTTAGTTTAAACACTATTTTAGTTTGTGGAACTATAGGTTCTGGCAAGCAAAGGCTGCCATTAGGAGTCTGGGCATGCCGGTGCTTGTAGAACCACAAGTGCCAGCATAATCATGGCAGCCAGGGCATGCTGGCACTTTTAGAAACACAAGGGCCCTCATGCCCTGACACCAAGGGCCCGCTGAGCCATTTATTGCCCCAAAATAAAAATGTTATTTACCACACACCTCATTCATACCATATTATTTTATTAATAATAGAAAAACTCCAGATATACTTACCAACATCTGTTTTCTTCATCTGTAAGGGACTCAATCTTGTAAATTTTCAATCCAATAGGCTTGTGCCTATTAAAGTAATTCTATCATTTTCAAATAAGCATTGCCCAAGCGATTGTGTTGTGTTTCCAAGGCACAAAGTAATTTATTTTAGCAGATGCAAAATTTAACAATTCAATACATGATTATAATACAGTACAGTACAGCCAATACCAAAAGATAAATACATACCGCGCCGGCTGCGCTCCCACGGGTACCAGTGAACAGTATTTCACTCCAGAATACTGTGGTCAAAGTAGACTGAAGCTAGTGGGAGTACAGTTATATTACATACACTCAGTGTTACAGAGAGAACAATGCAGATGACATGGCTTTCTTCTATAGGTCCAGACTTCAGGTGGGTCCAGTGTAAACAGGTCATAGGCTAGTTCAAACAACTCCCTCTAAGGCTGAGGGTCAACATTCCAGATGATTCTCCCGCCCAGAAACCAGTTTAAGCTAGTCCATTTACACATTACAGTCAGTATAACTTTAAGTATTTATTCCCTAACATCACTAACTAGAGTATGCAATGTGCGATCTCTTCGTCGAAAGAACCAGACAACTACTGATGACTAGGGGATTAAAATGATACCAGACATGACACACTATAACCTGAACCTTAAATAACACATTAACACTGTCTTTATTGTGGATTTATTATTTTTATTAAATGTATGTGGTGTTAACAAGGGTTTGGTGGTTTATTTAACATTTTGTTTTGTGGAACTACAGGTCCCAGCCAGCCCTGGGTGTCAGGGCATGTTGGCACTTGTGGTTCTCCAAGTGGCAACATGCCCTGGCTGCCATGGGTATGCTGATGCTTGTAGTTATACAAGTAGCAGCATGCCCACACTATTTATGGCACCCTTGCTGGCTGGGACTTGTAGTTCCACAAAACAAAATGTCTGTTTTTTTATACTTTAATCGCCATTATTATCCTACACCCACCGCCCAGGGGTGTAGGAAGAGCCCTAGTGCTTTCAGCACTGGGCTGGTTGTCCCTAGAAGGGGAACCCACTCTCTAGGGAATCCAGCCCAGCTCTGAACAGCCTGGTGTTGGTTTGTCATTATGGCAGTGGACCGCTGCCACGTGTCCTCCTGCTATAGTGCCTTCAACCCCGGCTGGTTTGCCTAGTGCTGGTTCTGTGAAAATCAGGGGCACCCCACGCAAATTTTTCCACAGATTTTCATGGAACCAGCAGTAGTCTGGCAGCACTAGGGTTAATAGTGAATCGAAGGGGGACCCAACGTTTGTTTTTGTTTTTTTTACTTTTATCTATTTTTTACAGTTTTGACAGCTGCCGGATCTCCGGCTATATGACAGGACAGTGTAACAGTGATGTGTTTATACAACTCGCTGCTACAACACAGGTGAGTTAGCTAACACGGGAGTGTTTTACATCGCAGCAAAGCGCCAGAGATGACCAGCGATTTTGAAGATCAGGGTAAAAATCGCACCTTGATACATTTGAGAGATTTTGGACTAAAATAGCTGGTTTTGCGATTTGCCACGGTTTTAACACGCTGAAAAAGTCAGACCTTGATACATTTACTCCCAGGTCCTGTAGCTGCCCAAAAAAATGCATCCAAAGTCCTGTAGATGTCCATAAAAATCAATCCACAAAAAATATTCCACAGGTTGTAGGCAAAAAATCTTTTCTTGATGCTTGCAGAACCCCAAATAATCCTCAGGGACTGGCTTGGGAAAAAAATAAACCATTAAGACGATGCAAACTTTGTTCCTCTATGGAGGCAGAAATGCTGCATAATGAAATATGAAAGATGCAAGGTCTATTTATAACCTAGGGGGTTTCCCACACTACAGCCTTTTTATTTTATTTTTTTAAATCTCTTTATTTTTGCAAAAGCATGTGTTCCAAACAGTAGTTAATAAAATTGTTGAGGCAGAAGACTCAAGACATGTCAGTAAGAATATAGAAAGTAAAAACCAAACATAAGACAAATTATTGCAGACATTTTTTGAGTTAGCAGTGAGTTAACCTATAAAGATGCAAATTGAACAAAAAGATTGATCTGATCGAACTATGAACAATAAAGGACTCTCCTACTATGGAACTCCGTGTCGTTGGTGTTTCTTTTTCTTATTTTTAAAGAGACAGAAGAGTAAAGGAGGGGGGAGGAAAGGGGAAGGGGTAAACCTGATGAATATATCTGAAAAATAGTTTTTCAAGTGGCGGGCGTAATTGCTTGATAGTAAGAGTACCAAAAGTCCCATACCTTATGAAAGTTTAGAATTTTGTCGTGAAGAAGACTGGTAATATATTCCATAGCGGCCATGTACCACACACGAGAGACTACACTTTGAAGGCTTGGTGGGTGGGAGGATTTCCATTCTTTCGTTATCTGCAGGCGGGGTAGCGGCACAGATATGTTGCTCAAGTCTGTTTCCCCGTTTATTTAGGGCTTTGACCCGAGAACATAACAGCATGACCATTGGGTCGGGCAACACCTCGATATCTAAAATTCTTGTTATTAGGTCAGCGACCTGGGACCATAAATTAAAAATACTAGGACACGTCCACCAAATGTAGTAGAATGAGCCCACCTCCCCACATCCTCTCCAACATAGATCTGAGGTACCAGGATATATTATGTGTAGTCTTGTAGGTACAAGATATCATCTAGTGTATACTTTAAATGTATTTTAAAGTATTCACTAGATGGTATATACTTTAAATGTATTTTCTCGTATTGATGGATATTTTAGAGATTCTCACCCTGAGCCGGGACCATCCCTCCTGATCCAAGACCTTACCAGTGTCCTGAAGCCAAGCCTCCTCAAAGGATTCAGTAAGATCAGACTTCGGACCCAGGAAAGTATGATAAACCAATGATATCAATCCTTGAGCTCCTGAACTATTCATACAACTCCTCCACTTCACACCCCACAGCAAAGTGACTCCAGATCTTTGAACTCGTAGGACTTTTACTCTTCCATCATAACGAAAACCTTAATTTTAATACTTTAGCTTATCTTAATGGTGTACCCCCCCCCTGTTCAAATTTCTTGATGTAACAGCTCTTAAATGTTGTGCCTTTTCCTCAGTCATTCATTTGTAAACTTGCCTAATGAAGGGGCCTCTTTGCTCGGAAAGCTAGCAAATATAATCCCTTTTCTTTGTTTAGCCAATAAAAGTATCACTCCTATAATACTTCTTTTTTTTTTTTTTTTTACAAAAGTATTTAACATCACATAGTAGAGGAAGTAAAACACAGAGTGGTGTTCTGTGAAATCACTACTAGATGGTGCACCTAACTTATAATAGAGACCTGTATAGATCTTATAGAATAGAAGAGAGCTGCATTATAATATAGATCCCTACAAATGAGAACCCCATATATAATAAATATAGGAACATTGTTTCCAAACATATTGAAATCTCTGAAATGACACACATCTTACAGATTTGAAGCAATATTTTCAACACTATTGTCATGGGTGACAGGGTCAGCTGTTATCTACCGCTTCCTCTACTCTGCACAAGTTATGTCTTACCTGTGTAGGCACGTCACTCCTTCCAACTTTCTATCCGGCATTGAAGCTCCCTGTCATCCCTCGACAGCGCTGAGGATTCCTGGCTAATGATCTCTGTTGTTCTGCGCATGCAGTGTGTTCAGGTTCTTTCACCCTGTGTACTGATGTCATTAAACAACGCCTGAAGACTCTATTAAAGGATTCCCTCTGCAAATCAACAATGCTAGATAATTGTGTTCCAGTTTCCTTACCTGTATCCCGATTCTCATTGCCTTGTTTTTCCTGCTTTGTGCTTGTGTCTGGACCGGCTTGACCTCTAACTACAGTACTGTATCAACCCTTGGAACCTTGCTTGAAATGTTGTTCACCTGTGTACTGACCCGTCATGACTCCTGGATCACGCAAGTATATTTATGTTGGAACATTGTCCTTTTTTGACCATTTACTTGACAATGTACTTGTGGCTGAATCACATAGAAATAACTTATTGTAGAAATGTATTCAATTAGTGTCTCAGTGCAAATGTACTGATTTTTGATATTATGTTGTTTTTTTTGTTTTGAAAATGTAGTGATATGCCATGTTGGAAGAAATTTTTTTTTTTGTAACATTTAAAAAAGGAAGTGCCATGCTAATTAGGCCTTTTCATTTGTGAGTGACCAACACATCATTTAGCATGAATGCACAGGATGGGGTCATTAGCATTTCATCCTGTGTTTTATAGAGATAGGAAACATATCTGAATAATGCAACCAGACAGTAAGTAATTTAGGAAATCACAGATTGATGTGAATTTTGTTAAATCCAAGATCAGAGAATATATTACATCCTGATGCTAAATATTTGATGTAATTATTATTATTATCATTGTTTATTTGTAAGGCGCCACAAGGTTTCCGCAGCACCGTACACGGTACGAACAGTAGACTATACAGGGTAAAACAGTACAGAACAATAAACACAAAGTACCAGTACTCCAGAAACTCCAGGCAGTCAAATACAGTAGAGACGGAGCGGAAGAACAGGTATGGAGACAGAAAGGAAGGGGGGCCCTGCTCATACGAGCTTACATCCTAAGGGAGGGTGAACAAAATCAGGCACAGAAGGGAGCCAGAGAAGCAAAGGGGAGAGAAAAAAAGGGGCCAGGGGAGAAACAGAAGAGATGAGAGGTTAAGTGGATAGTTGGTAGGCCTTGAGGAACAGGTGAGTTTTAAGTGCCCGCTTGAAGGAGCACAGATTGGGTGAGAGATGGATGGAGCGAGGAAGGTCAGTCCAGTAAAGGGGGGCAGCGCGAGAGAAGTCTTGGATTCTGGAGTGGGAAGAGGTGATCAGAGTGGAGGAGAGGCGGTGATCATTGGCCGAGCGCAGGGAGCGGACAGAGTGTGAATGGAGAGGAGGTTAGCGATGTAAGGGGCAGTAGACTGGGAGAGAGCCTTGTAGGTGGTGGTAAGGAGTTTGAAAAGGATTCTGTAGGGGAAGGGGAGCCAATGTAAGGCAAGACAGAGAGGGGAGGCAGAGGAGGAGCGGCATGAGAGGAAGATGAGTCTCGCAGCCGCATTGAGTATAGAGCGGAGGGGGGAGAGGTGGGAGCAGGGGAGGCCAGTAAGGAGGAGGTTGCAGTAGTCGAGGCGGGAGATGATGAGAGCATGGATGATAGTTTTGGTGGCATCTTGAGAGAGGAAGGGACTGATGCAGGCAATGTTACGGAGTTGGAAACGACAGGCTTGGGCAAGGGATTGAATGTGGGGGGCAAAAGAGAGAGAGGAGTCGAGAGTGACTCCCAGGCAGCGGAGTTGGGTGACAGAGGAGATAGTGGAGTTGTTAACGATAGAGAGGTCATGGTGGGAAGAGAGTCTGGGTGGGGGAAAGACAATGAGTTCAGTTTTGGAGATATTAATTTTAAGAAAGCGTGAGGACATCCAGGAGGAGATGGCTGAGAGGCAGTCAGTTACACGAGAGAGGAGGGAGGAGGAAAGATCAGGAGAAGAGATGTAGAGTTGAATATCATCAGCATAAAGGTGATACTGAAGACTGACCGAGGAGATGAGAGCCCCAAGGGAGGAAGTATAGAGTGAAAAGAGTAGAGGGCCAAGAACAGAGCCCTGAGGGACACCAACAGGGAGAGGGCAGGGGGTGGAGGAAGAACCAGACGTGGATACAGAAAAGGATGTAATATCTTAGACTTTGTGGTGCCAGCTAGGATCAGGGGGCTGGGTTACCCCCTGCCAACATGTGTCAAAAACTAAAAAAAAAACTGTGGTCAAACATGTTTTGTAGTACACCATCTGGAGATCTGGATTAGTAGTCCACTAACCAGTGCGTAGCTGTCCTTATAAGTACTTCTTGAGCTAATAAATATCACTGCTTTAAGAGACTATTTTTGACGCATACTTACCTGCTGTAATTCCTGTGACCTATAGATTAGACCACTCTACTCTGTTATTCGGCTGTTCTGAGGTTGGGACCCAGCGTCTAGTACCAATGTTCTGCTCGCTACCCTGGAGCTTTAAACAGTGTGATAGGCCAGGAGGAAGCATCCACAGCAACCCTGATCTGAAGGCAAGAGGTCAGCGATACCAGCCCAGGTGACCAGCAAAGGAGTAACTAGCAACGAGAGTTACCCAGAAGGAACGATGCTAGGTGCTTGTGAAGGAGCCTAGTGGTGGCAGGTGGCTCCTCCTACTGCGCTTAGAGGGTAGCATTTGGAATAAAAAGAGATGGAGGCAATGCAAGTCCAGCCAGTCCACAGCAACACGACAGGGTGGCATAGCAGATCCATCCTGTCACAGTACTGGTTTGGGAGTATCCTTACATTTGCTATTATCCTAAACCTGGGACTTCATCACTATCAATCACCCTAAACAGTTTATTGTAAATACAACGCATTATTTACTGTCTGTTCAAGAACAGCCATCTATTAATTCCTCGTGGTCCCATCTACATTGCCTCCAGCCATTGGGGTCCAACTACTAATAAATGTTTTCTTATACACACATGTGACAATTATACAACATCTTTACATCTTTTCTCTTATTTTGCTTTTTTAAAATTAATAAAGACCATGGGCTAGATTTACTAAACTGTGGGTTTGAAAAAGTGGAGATGTTGCCTAAGGAATCCAATCAGATTCTAGCTGTCACTATGTAGAATATACTAAAATGATAACTAGAATCTGATTGGTTGCTATAGGCAACATCTCCACTTTTTCAAACCCGCAGTTTAGTAAATATACCCCCTAGTCTGAGAGTATTAGTCATCTTTAAACAAATTTATGATAGAACTATTCTGCCATTTGCACATCTCAACTTGAGCGTCCTAAATTGATGTCACACTATACTTCCTATATACCTGATCTACATTTTGCTAGGGCTTGTCCACAGGTCAACAGGTTTGTGGGTCTCCACTGACCATGTCTGTGAATTATAATACCTCAAAACATAGGAGGTGGTTGACCATGAATGATATATGCTTGAGGTCACTACAAGGAACCAATGACATCCTGTTATTCAGTATCTAGGCCTATCTCACTCAACATCACAATTGTTGTGGGAAGGGTGATCAGGGCTTTTGACTTATGCAAGCCCCCTGTTTTGTGGATTGCATAAATACAATGGTCACTGCTATAGAGAACAAAGAGATGTATATATGTCCAGGAAACAACTGTTTTTTAAATAGTCTCAGAGGGGAAGGGGGGTGTTGGATTCAGAGTTTATCAGGTAACTAAGACCCAAATAGTTTCAGCCTCAACTGGAGCATTAAGATGTCTGTGTCCAACAGATGTCTTGATTTATTTTACGGAGTGCTATCTAGCAACGGGGTCAAGACGTTTCTCAAAAATCAAATTGTAGTCTGCAGCTAAGTGCCTATTGATTTTATATTTGTCATTTATAATAAGTATTTGTATTATCCTTTTTACAATTATCGTTGCCTGTCAGTCATTGTAATCTCACACCAGAACATAGGAGTTAATATCCATCTTGTGACAACAAGTAACATATTGATGAAAATCTGTGTTATAAAAACAAGGTAAAATGTTTTATTTTTTTTGTCTACCGAGTTACAACTTAGAAACAAGAAAACAAAATTGACACTTCGACCAATGTTCCAAGAAGCCCTCATTCATTCTCTCTGTGACTGGTCTTTTCTTTTTAAATACAGGCTACAAATACCCTGTAACAAAATCCCACTAGCAATTTGCATGCTAATCAAGATATATGGCATGCTCGTTGTTGTAGCTAGCATGCAAGTTGCATCCACGGTGGTTTACCTGCTTAATGTCATCGATCTACAAGAGAAAATATAGGTGGAGTAGGCCTGTTAGAAGATGAACAGATGTCTCCTTGGTATGCTATTAGCATCAGTACATAACTCTATAAATAACAGTCTGGTACAAATATATAAGAATGCATTTAATGGATTCATGGCAGTTCTCATTTGGACATATAAATGCTACTTTTCATTGAAAATGTAAGTAATATTGTGTAGACAAGCTTTACTTTTACTCATTATTTTGTCCAACTAGTGTTGGTTCATCGTTAAAATAACTCCCACATTTACATTATTACTTTCCTATGTGGCTTCTTCGGTGTCTACTCAGAGACGATGAATTGCTAAACTGTTTCCCACAATCAGTGCACATGTATGGGTTCTCCCCTGTATGAATTTTCTTATGTTTAGCGAGTCCGGACAGATAAGTAAAACCTTTCCCACATTCAGAGCATAAGTGTGTTTTTTCTCCTGTGTGATATCTCTTATGGTGAGCAAGTGTCGACCGATAGCTAAACGATTTTCCACATTCAGGGCACACATATGGCTTCTCCCCTGTGTGAGTTCTCTCATGCTTAACAAGGGAAGTCTTGGTACTTAAAGATTTTCCACAGTCAGGACACACAAATGGCTTCTTCCCTGTATGAGTTCTCTCATGCATAACAAGGGATGCTTTGGTAGTTAAAGATTTCCCACATTCTAGGCACATGTATGGCTTTTCACCTGTGTGAAGTCTCTCATGCATAACAAGGGATGACTTAGTAGTAAAATGTTTCCCACATTCAGAGCATATGTACGGTTTTACTCCTGTGTGAATTCTCTCATGTTTTACAAATGTTGACCAATTAATAAAATGTTTCCCACAATAAGAACACACATGCTGTTTCTCAACTTTATGGACCCTCTCATGTTTAGCAAGTGTGGACCTATTAATAAAACACTTCCCACATTCAGAGCATATATACGGCTTCTCTCCGGTGTGAATTCTACTATGTGCAACAAGTGAGTACTTTACACTAAAACGTTTTCCACATTCAGAGCATACGAATGGCTTCTCTCCAGTGTGAATTCTTCCATGTATAACAAACGAGTACTTACGACTAAAACTTTTTCCACATTCAGAGCATACAAATGGTTTCTCTCCTGTGTGAGTTCTTCGATGTACAATGAGTTGAGGACTGAAAGCAAAACATTTATCGCATTCAGAGCATCCAAATGGCTTCTCTCCTGTGTGAGTTCTCCGATGTGTAATAAGTTGGGTTTTTGAAGCAAAATATGTCCCACATTCAGAACATTCAAATGGCTTCTCTCCTGTGTGTGTTCTTTGATGTATAACAAGATGGGAATTAGAAGCAAAGCATTTCCCACAATCAGGGCATTCACCCTTTCCTGTGTGAATTCTCTCATGTGCAAGTAGTGTTGACTTATTATTACATTTTTGCCCATATTCAGGGCACATAAATTTGTTTTTCATCTTCACTTCCGTTACGTGAGTTGAATTACTTTGTGTATGATTGGCGGGTGCATATATGTCAGTGCTTGTGAAGTCTCCTCCGTCACATGAGACCGATTCCTCCTCAATATGAGTAAAGGGATATTTTGTATGATCTATGGATGTATAAATGTCTGTGAGGATTCCTCCTTTACACAATACAGATTCCTCAGTCACGTTTCTTACAGAGTCTCTCTGCATTTTGTCTGGTTTATTTTTTTTAAGCATGTCTTTGTGTTGGTAGAATGAGATGCAGACATTCGGGCTGAGATATTAGACTTCAGTTGTTATGGCGTCATGCACTGCAGGACAAAAAAATCACAGTTAACATATAAAAATCTTTCTTGAAACAGAAATAACACTAAGCAAGGAACAGATGCGGTCAAGGGAATATCTGAGAGAAATGAAATAAACTAAAAGAACAATAAGAGTAATAAAACATTTAACTTCTTGTAGAGACAATAAAATAAAAACTTAACAAAACAATCGAGATACATCTTTATGACAGTGCATATAAAAAAGAATGAAAGGAGTCTGATGGTAAAACACAAAATACACAGAGAAGACATATTGTATAGGGCTGATGGCATCAGAGGGATAAGTACCTTAAATTAGTAAGGAAACACCGCCACCAAGTAAACCACACAGATAAAGTTGATACTTAAATTAAAAAGGGAATCAGACAGACAGGTAGTTGTGCTACAAGTGCAGCCTTTCTTAGCACAAACGATTCCACCTTGAATAAGTTAAAGCTGCAATATATTTTATGGAGATGGAGTTTGTGTACTTGTTTAATGTACAGATTGTATAAACTAGAGAGGAATTTTAGGAATTCTCCTTAAAAGGGAAAACTAAATTGTTTAGAGAAATGAATCCTGCATGCTGTGCAAGTATTGGTAAGTAGGGTGTGGTGCTTCATTGTAACCAGCCAGCCTTGTTATATATAGGTTATGACATATGTTATATTTGTACCCTTCCACAGGCTTCCTGCAAGATCTGCATGATCTGGGAAAGAATATAGAGACTTGATTGAAGATTCTGGAGTATCTTAACGATTTGGTAAAAAAGAAACTGAAACTTACACATTCAAACTAAAACTGCCCTTCTTTATCAGATACAGAGAGGGTCATCATTGTAGAAGGAGAGTGAGACACTCATCATCATCATCATTTATTTATATAGCGCCACTAATTCCGCAGCGCTGCACAGAGAACTCACTCACATCAGTCCCTGCCCCATTGGAGTTTACAGTCTAAATTCCCTAACATACACAGACACACACAGAGACAGACAGACACACAGACTAGGGCAGGGGTGGGCAAACCAGTCCTCAAGGGCCAACAACAGTTCATGTTTTTAGGATTTCTGTCTGTAGAAACAGCTGGGATAATTACTGACCCAGCCAAATAGATTAACATGATTAATAGATTAATTAATGATTAATAGATTGTGCATGATTAAAGAAATCCTAAAAACATGAACTGTTGATGGCCCTTGAGGACTGGTTTGCCCACCCCTGGACTAGGGTCAATTTGTTAGCAGCCAATTAACCTACCAGTATGTTTTTGTAGTGTAGGAGGAAACCAGAGCACCTGGAAACCACAGACAGACACGGGGAGAACATACAAACTACACACAGATAAGGCCATGGTCAGGAATCGAACTTATGGCCCCAGTGCTGTGAGGCAGAAATAATAACCACTGAGCCACCGTGCTGCAAAGGTGTTCCAAAATGCTCCAAAATTTACTCTTACCCACAGAAGGGTTAATAGAAGGTGTAACAAGCATGCCATAATTAGTATAGGAAGAGGCCAGATCGCCAACACCTCAGAGGATGTGGCTAAATTACTTTTCTGAGGAGAAAAAAGCTGTTTGACCACCCACAAACAAGGATCTTTTTCATGTCCTCTCATATACCAGTGAGGTGGAGGTACTGGGATTAGGCTTTGGGTACTACTCAATCCTCCTGACATGCAGGGAAGAATGATGGGTGTGACACGCACACCAGACTCTTTGACAAAAGTATAATCCCACATACATGTGAAGAGACACAGACACCCTCCATACTAACACGTTTCTTCCTGGACACAAGTACATCCACTCGCTAGCTCTGCACTAAAAAGTAAATAATCTTGTCACTGCATGTGCTTACTCTGCCACTTGGTTTCCCTGGGGCCAGGCGGACTTACTCTGCCACTTGGTTTCCCTGGGGCCAGGCGGACTTACTCTGCCACTTGGTTTCCCTGGGGCCAGGCGGACTTACTCTGCCACTTGGTTTCCCTGGGGCCAGGCGGACTTACTCTGCCACTTGGTTTCCCTGGGGCCAGGCGGACTTACTCTGCCACTTGGTTTCCCTGGGGCCAGGCGGACTTACTCTGCCACTTGGTTTCCTGGGGCCAGGCGGACTTACTCTGCCACTTGGTTTCCCTGGGGCCAGGCGGACTTACTCTGCCACTTGGTTTCCCTGGGGCCAGGCGGACTTACTCTGCCACTTGGTTTCCCTGGGGCCAGGCGGACTTACTCTGCCACTTGGTTTCCCTGGGGCCAGGCGGACTTACTCTGCCACTTGGTTTCCCTGGGGCCAGGCGGACTTACTCTGCCACTTGGTTTCCTGGGGCCAGGCGGACTTACTCTGCCACTTGGTTTCCTGGGGCCAGGCGGACTTACTCTGCCACTTGGTTTCCCTGGGGCCAGGCGGACTTACTCTGCCACTTGGTTTCCCTGGGGCCAGGCGGACTTACTCTGCCACTTGGTTTCCTGGGGCCAGGCAGACTTACTCTGCCACTTGGTTTCCTGGGGCCAGGCAGACTTACTCTGCCACTTGGTTTCCTGGGGCCAGGCGGACTTACTCTGCCACTTGGTTTCCTGGGGCCAGGCAGACTTACTCTGCCACTTGGTTTCCTGGGGCCAGGCGGACTTACTCTGCCACTTGGTTTCCTGGGGCCAGGCGGACTTACTCTGCCACTTGGTTTCCCTGGGGCCAGGCGGACTTACTCTGCCACTTGGTTTCCCTGGGGCCAGGCGGACTTACTCTGCCACTTGGTTTCCCTGGGGCCAGGCGGACTTACTCTGCCACTTGGTTTCCTGAGGAAAAAATCCAGACATACAAATACAATCTGTGGGAGTTACATAAGACACAAATTCACCAAATAATTACATTCTCCTTCTATAAAGGCACAATTGGATTTGTGTCAGCCCTTTATTAGTGCACAAAAGGTTACTTATTTTTCTTTTGTTGGATCACTTTTTCTACATGAAAAGGATTGTTTTTTTGTGTTTATATGTAAAGACATTAGTTGTTTCATTTAATTTTTTCTTATTACTTTGGGTTATAAAGTTATTTAAAGGTTTAGGAATGTTTGTTCGCATTACACTATGTTTGTTTTATTGTCTCATTTACATGATTGCTCCGGGGATGTGAATCACAACCACACCGATATTAAGAATCACTTACTGCGTATAAATGTAATCATCTTATCTTGAACTTCGATACTTCTGCTGACAAAGGTGACGAATAGGGTTTATCAATGATATATTATATTATATATAATATATTACGGATATCAATGATTGACATGGAGGATCAAATATTAGTTACAAGCGTTGTCATTATGCAGTGTTTTGAAATAAGAAGATAATCATGGATTGGAGATTTTACATTAATTATTATTTGAGGATCTCCTTGGAACATTTAAGTGTATCATTTACTACTAATACGTGAGATTGTTTTTAAAGTTTCCAGTATATCTGAACAGACTTGGGAGGAATTTTCATTTAAATCACAGATATTTACTAATACAGATTGAAACTGCAACCTCATAGGATGTAAATCTGTAATATTTATTGGTTTAAGTGTTTTAATCATAAGCGCTGATTTCTCCTCCATTTATTGTTCTGATTACTCTGTCACCTGGACTAGACTCTTACTGCAGTTTATCTTGGGTCTTTCTGTCCATCAGTAACCTGCCGTTACTGACCACTTCTACTGGTGTCACCGGGAACTCACCGACTGTGCACTAGTTGTAGGATAGTCGCTGCCACCAGCAGGCTCCTTCACCGATACCTGGAACCGCTTACTTTTCAGTAGATGGTATACCTGCTGCGGCGTACAGTGGAGTGTACTTACCCCTATCCATGAGCTGCTAAGGGGGCGGCTCCATCCTTGGTGCCACTGAGTCTAGGTATGTCTACATAATAATTTATCAAAGTCCCCCCTTTATCACTCAACCTACATGTTCTAAGCCATTACATGATAAGAACTTGGGGTCAGAACTATGATTACTTAGAAATCTATTCACAATGAAACCTGGACTGCTACGCAGTATTCCTTAATCTGCAATCAGCCCTTTGGTGAAAAGGTCAAGCCAATCCTTCACCCCCAACTACTCGACCTTCTACGATCCTTTGAGATCAGCTTGTACCTCACTACCAGTCCTCTCAGGACTAAGCGTCTTGGCCGGGTGTGATGTGTCTCTGATTGATACCCCAGCAAAGTGGTTCTTACCTGGAAGCAGCCAGCACTGTGACAAGTGGTCTTTCTCCTGTCAAAGTGGGTATAATTTATACATTTATCAATGACTACACTGTAGCCATGTAGCTCATTGCGGTGAGTGTTGAGCTCCCACATGGGGTCTCAACACTACTAACCAATACTGAGTAGTTTTCCCATGCTTTGTATTGATGCTTGTAGTGCTACAGGCTCAGAGCCAGACATGCGTGACAAGGCTCCACAAGCTGTTTATGTGGGTTTGTTTTTATCACATCCCAATGACTTTAAAGCTGGAAGACAGAAGTGTACACCCGCAGTGGAGTTTGTCACAATGTATGTGCGGGTATTTCATTGTTTATTTCTTTTTTTAGGGGAAGGGGGAGGGTTTACAGTACAAGCATGCTCTGGCAGCCATGGGTATGCCAGAATTTGCAGTTTTACTATGTTCACCATTTTGTCAAGGAAATATTTAAATACTACATATATGTTGTTTACTGTAGTCTAGACCCAAGAGCTTTCAATCCTGCAATGGGTGCTACAGTGGTCATGTGATCACCAGGGTTTACCAGAAGCTGGAAGTAGGAACCTGTAGATTAATAATGGTAGCCAGCCTTACTCGGTAACCCGATCTAGCTGCCTTAACTAAGCAGTCGCTAGGAATAGAACCCATTGGTACAAACCATGGGTAAGATTCGGATCCCTGGGTCTGTTGAGTTTGACACTACTCTACCCAAAGACGTGGAGTCTAACGAGGCAGGTGGTCTTCGCCAGGTACCCCCTCGAGGAGGCATGGTCTTCGCAGCCTCTGCCCCACAGGTCGCGGCCCTCTGGGAGAGTACTAGACGTGGCCCGTTAGGAGTATAAGGAAATAGGTTATAATCTGCAGAGAGGTTCCACTGAACAGCGAACGGAGGTAGACAAAGGTACTGCAGCAGAAGTAACAGAGCACTGGGATGTGACTGGATCACTTATAATTTATTTAAAGGAAATAGCACTGTTAACGCATAAATGAGTCAAAAAAAATATAAGTATTTGAAAAAGCAAAAGTTATCTTTATTCTTGCAAATTGCATATGCAATGGTCTGTATTCATCATGAAACACGACAATATCCTCCATGTAAGACACAAGTTATATAGAAGTAACACCACCCCTCTTACATACGTCACTAACCACATCACATACTAAAGAATATACCTCAAAAGGACAAAGTTAGTTATATATAATCTCTTCATAGTACACAGATTTCTATGCCTAAGCAGGTCAAAGGGCATATGTGACCTCTTACACTCTTCTCTCTATATAGCATGACAGCTGCTGACCATTTTAACATCCTATGAATAGATGCCCTATTGTAGAGTATAACATAGAAAAACAATTTAACCATTTCACAGAATACAGAAAGAAATCATTTGACCAACAGATTTTATACACATCAATATTGTTTTATCCAACATATATTTGTACCATAATTTTTCTATTACATTTCCCCTCTTTGTGAAAACTATTCACACACTATAACCTTTAACTAAAAAAAACATATCAACTACAAAAAAAATATAAAAAGAGATATTAATATTTTTTATAAAACTAACTATCAAAGAGAAATGTTTATTTAAGTTGTGGTACAAATATTCTATCCTCCTTGATATTCTTCAATGCAATAGAAACATTCCTTAGAGAATCAGAGACTACATTTTAAAAGAAGATAAATTAATGCACATATTATTAAAAAAATAATAGCATACTTTTCTAATGTCCAAAATAGTCCTTTCCACTACCCTAATATTCCTGAGAATATACCTGTAAATCAAGTAGAAGGAATCCACTATCAGATTCTCTCACCAATTATCATCTTCTGTATCAATGTTATTATGACTTATTCTGAATTCATTTTTTAATTTTGAAATATGTAACATATATTTATCTATTTCTTCTTCTGGATTTGAAGTATTATTGGAAATGTACGTGCAGCAGTGTACACCATAAACAGTTTCCAAAGTTTGACAGTATCCACTACTTTGTGCAGTTAAATAATCTAATATTAATCTTATGTTGGATTAATTTTAGTTTTATACGCTCGAAACTCTTTGGAAACATATCTAAAAGTGTCATCATAAATTTCTGTAATGTTATCCAACAAATCAGCTAATTATTCAATTGCTTTAATATTATTTAAATATCCCACATGTCCATGAGTGAAAACATTTTCAAAACCTACCCCTACTTTGACTGAATGTTCTGTTTTAAAAAGATGTTTATATTTAGTACTTACAGTTTTTACAGATCTCCTCGCTCTGCGTTTTAAGTCCTGAGTGACCATGTCAACCAGATCTTAATGTCATATTATAATTGTGCTAGGAATTAATTCTCCAATATAACATATACCTTCAGAATTTGGAGGTAGCCATTTATATGCTCGCCTTCCACATATGAAATACAAATTCTCAGGAAGTGTATATAGTATATCAGATATTAAACTATGAGCTGCCTCATAGCCCAATTCACCAGTGGTCCGATTAGCAGAATGTATCATCCACCTAATTATATTCCCACTCCAATGTTATATTAATCAATTTTTCAATTATTGTTAAAGAATTAAACTATACAATCCTCAAACGTTCCTTTATTATTCCTAAACATATTTTCGATACTTTATAATTCACACCTTTCTGTTGAATCGTAGGTTTTGTAGTTTTATTATAACATGTTATATTTTCATGTATCACATTATAATACTTTATCAATTTTATATGTGATGGCATTGTAGTACTATACTCTTCTTTCGTTTTATTACTACATTTCTTTTCACCTAATTTTACTTTTTCATTTATAGGAAATGGTATAAGACCAACATTATAATGTCTATGAGGTACTTATATATAAACCCAACACTCACTAGTATTAAATTTTTTCCTATTAACTAATGAAATACATTATTGGATGTCGATCACTAAAAAAATTGGATCATCTAAGCACCATTGAACGCATAGTTTTTCCATATGATGCTCACAATATTTACAAATACATGTTTTTGTTGGAGATAAATCTCCACAATGGTTCTGTGATGCATCTCATTTAACTCTCCTTTCCAAAACCGTTACATTATTGTTCTGTTGTCCATATACAGGGCTGTAATCATATAGATCAAGAAAAATACAAATTGCAAACATGATTAATGTTAAAACAAATAGCAATGTCCATAATTTCAAATTTGGCTGTGGACCAATTAACTCTGAATACCAGTTTCTTTCCGCCTCTTGTCTTTTCCTCTTCACAAGATTTTCATCCCCTGACTTCATCAAGAGGAGAGCATCTTGCCTTTGTAAGGGCCGAGACATTATTATGGTCTCAGAAATATCCCTTACTTGTAGAATAAAGGTGATAATTATCTTCTCACTTGTTCAGGATCGACTGCTTTCTTTCAATGGGAAACTGTATCCAAGTGCTTTTTCTTTGACCTTTAATGCTGTTGGCGTCATTAATAGCACGAGATATGGACCTCACCACCGATCAGTCAACGATCCGGATCTTAAAAAACTTCTTATCATCATCCAATTTCTCGAATTCAAATTATGACAGGCTCCGTCAATCGGAATCGGTTGTGTGCCTATCACAGCAGCTTGAATCTGTCTCAACTGTTTAGTAAACGATAGAATGTAGTTAAGCCACATCATTAACTTGGCTTTGACTGGTATTGCAATTCAGAGTTAAATTGGGAATTCTTCCAAACAGAATCTCATACGGTGATAAATTGAGAGGACCTCAAAGGGTTAATCTGATGGCATGTAAAACTATTGACAATACATCAGATCATAGCATCCTCGTTTCCTTGAATACTTTAGACAGTTTATTTTTAATAATCTCGTATCTTTCAACTTTCCCACTACTTTGCGGATGGTGCGGTACATGAAGCTGTTTTATAACTAACAATTCACACATTTGCTTAAAAACAGATCCAATAAAATGATGACCTCGATCAGAAGAAAGTACCTGTGGTATGCCATATCTACATACAAATTCTTGTACAATCTTTTTAGCTGTAACATTAGCGGTGGCTCTTGCAACTGCGTAACCTTCAACCCAACCAGAAAATTGATCAACACACACTAATACATATTCTAACATCCTACACTTAGGAAGTTGGATAAAATCAATTTGAATTATTTGAAATGGGCCGTCAGTTGGTGGCAGGTGATTAGGTATTGTTTTTACTGCCTTCCCTGCATTACTCTGTAGGTAGATAATACATCAAGCACAGTACCTGGCAGCTATGGCTGAAAATCCAGGTGCATACCAATACATATGGACTATATGCTTCATAGCAGTCTTACCTGCATGGGTTAATCCATGACTCATTTGTGCCAATGCTGGTAAGAGTGCTCTGAGAGCTACAGGCTTACCTCCCTTTCCACGCCACAGTCCATCTTTACCAATTTGACATCCTGCCATTTCCCATCGGGCCTTTTCCTGTGAAACACAACTTTTTTCATCTCAATTAGTTCAGTTTAATCAGGTATTACAACATTTAGAATTTTAGTATTTTCAACAATCTGTGCAATGTCCTTTTCTGCTGCTCTCTTAGCAGTTAAGTTAGCTCTATGATTTCCTTTTGTTACTTCATCACGTCCTGTCATATGCGCTTGGCATTTAATAACTGCTACCTGTTTTGGTAATTGAATAGCATTCAATAATTCATTTACAATTTTATGATGAGCGACTATTGTACCATCAGCTGTAATGACGTTTCTTTGTCGCCAAATTTTAGCATAATCGTGAACCATACCAAACCCATATTTACTATCAGTGTAAATATTTACTGTTTTATTCTCTGCCAATTGACAAGCTTTAATTAATACTTTTAATTCAGCGTCTGAGCAAAATGTGGAACCGATAAGCTTTCAGAATATACAGTCACATTTTCATCCACTATTGCAAATCCTGACTGCAATGCTCCTGTATCATTTCTCCTATGACAACTACCATCTACATATAACATCAAATCAGGATTTTGCAATAGTATTTCTTTTTAAATCTGATCGTGATGCAGTAGTTTGCTGCATGTATACAACACAATCATGTGGTTCATGAACAAAATATTCAAAATTCTGACGTTCACTTTTGTTTGCATTCTCCTCATCTGATTCACTTAATGCCAAATTATTATCAGGTGTATTCAAATATACCTTCCCCTCCCTTTTTAATCTTATCAGATTCAATATCAGAAGTAATAAACAATTGTAGCAGAATATTTAAAACGTTACATCTGACAAGTGTAATATTTGCAGCCATTAGAAGAATCAATTCCCATTTTGTTAGTCTGGCATTTGTAACATATCTAATCATATGACATTTTAAAAGCGTTAGTACAACATGTGACACTTGAACAGTAAGTGGATTTCCCAAAACTATTAGCATATTTGTTTACCAATATAGCTGTGACTGCAACAGTTTTAATACTATTTGGAAGCCCTCTAGCCACGGGATCAAGTTTCTTACAGTAGTATGCAACAGGTCTGGGGATATTCCCATGGGGCTATGTCAAAACACCAGCTGTATGACCTGAATATTCATGACAAAACAGAGTAAATGATAACTCATAATTTGGTACATTTGGTTTCAATTTAACAGAGATCGGGCTAATCTTCATTTTCCCAGTCTCATTTAAATCTATAGTCCACAACTGACTAGGTACATTTTCTAGCATGTCATCTACCATTTTATTTAGCCCTGGTTGTTAACACCATACAAGCTGAATTCCATATGTGTTGTGATAAGACATATTAGCATCTATATCAAGAGCTATCTGCATGTCTATTTCTCTCAGGTATGTCTAAAAACACTCCATCCGGAGTACAATATATTGAACATCCTAATTTACGCAACAAGTCTCTACCTAATAAATTAGAAGGGGCGTTTGCTGCCAATAAAAAAGAATGTTTATCTGTGATAGGGCCCAAAGTGACTTTTACTGACTATTTCTTTTAAAGAAATTACATGATCAGCGACTCCTATGAGCATTTACAATTCTATCAGTAATTGGTAATAAAATGTAATTTTTTTTTTTTTTTTTCTCAGTACTGATCCTGCAGCTCCCGTATCAATCAGAAATTCATGCTTATTACCATTAACTGTCATATTCACAATGGGGTCCTATACATTGTTTTTTTTTTTTGTTTTTTTTTTAATACTGGACACATGTGTACAAAAGTTGCTGGAGACCGTCAATTTGATCTGGTCTTACCCGATTGTCTCTTTGTTTTTTAGTCTTTCTGCAATGCTTGGCAAAATGCCCCCTCTCCTGGCAGTTATAACATATCACTTGTGATCTGTTACTTCTGTCAGGATTTTTAACCCTTGCATTAGTTTCAACCTTTTTAATTACCATATTATCCTCATGATGTGCAGCAATTGCGGCTAAGGCATCAATATCCTTCATAACCCAAAGATGGTCATGAATTTGCACTCTGACTTTTAAATTATTTTTCAACCCCTCCACAAAAGCACTAGTCAAAATACTTTTAAAATCCGCTTTTGCAAACACATCAGAAACACCCAAATGATTTACAACTTCTCTTCTGAATCTAGCATTATATTCTCTAACCCTTTCAATTGTACCCTGTTTAATCAAAAAAACTTTAGAACAATCTAAAAATTTAGCCATAGCAAAATTCCACTGTACATAAATTTCAACTCTTGCACTATTGTTAAGGGTTTGACAATTAGACTCATTTAACCAAAATTGCAAAGCTTGCGTTTCTTTACTTTTAAAAACACCCTTTCCTATTTCTCCTAGGACATTTATATCAAAATTTCCTTTTTCTGTAAATTCAGGACACCTTGTTAACCATTTATGCACATATTGAACAGACCTTAATCCATATTTATGGAACATAATAGCTACTGGAGAACCAGGGGGAAATTTCTTTAACCTACCATTAGGCTTTTCCAGTGTGGTTGCATATGCTTCCATGGTGCAGCTTATCTTTTTTATACTCCAGTCAGCCGCCATGGTAATAGGGCTACAATCATCATCAACATTTATCCACATAGCGCCAGCAAACTCCGCATCGCTTTACAATCACTCACTATTAATATGCACCTTCCCGTTTACTGGCTCCAACCGTTATTAGGGAATCCACACCTTATCTCGTCAGATAACTCCTGGACTTATCACACACTTGCGTTACACACGCTGCTATCTAAGGCCTTATAGTGTATTTTTATGTTTCACCGTAAGTGACTTGGGACTATGCTTTGCCTCCTTCAAACGTTAACCTGAGTGATATTTGAATTTGGCAACTGACCTGGATTCTGGCCTCGTAAAGAAAGCCCAATCACACTCACATATATTCAATAATTCATTCCATGGCTAACAAGGTATAACAGTCTCTGAGTAATAAACAGAAAATAGAAATTCTAATTGGTACCAAATCTATGCCTATACTTCTATTCAAAAATATAAAGCATATAGACAAACAATTAAAGATACGTTTGCAATTTCACACTTACAGAGATAACTATAAATACCTTTTCAGCAAACCCAGAGAGTGGGAGACAGAAATATACAATCATAAGATAAAAATGTATTACCTTTGTGACCACCTATTGAGTATATATTTTCCTCTCCCCTCTTCCAGAAGTGTTGGCTGATCGATAATTATAGATATTTCGGTGGGCACCTCCAAAATGTTAACGCATAAATGAGTCAAAAAAAATATAAGTATTTGAAAAAGCAAAAGTTATCTTTATTCTTGCAAATTGCATATGCAATGGTCTGTATTCATCATGAAACACGACAATATCCTCCATGTAAGACACAAGTTATATAGAAGTAACACCACCCCTCTTACATACGTCACTAACCACATCACATACTAAAGAATATACCTCAAAAGGACAAAGTTAGTTATATATAATCTCTTCATAGTACACAGATTTCTATGCCTAAGCAGGTCAAAGGGCATATGTGACCTCTTACACTCTTCTCTCTATATAGCATGACAGCTGCTGACCATTTTAACATCCTATGAATAGATGCCCTATTGTAGAGTATAACATAGAAAAACAATTTAACCATTTCACAGAATACAGAAAGAAATCATTTGACCAACAGATTTTATACACATCAATATTGTTTTATCCAACATATATTTGTACCATAATTTTTCTATTACAAGCACAGGGCACTTATTTATACAATTGCAAATGCACTTATTTTTGATATTGCGTATATTTTGGTATAGAAAATCTTTATTTCTGAGACCAGGGGAGAAAATTCGTTTTTTGTTTTTTTTCTGTTTTAACCTTGCTAGAGGAAATGCATTATTTCTGATGTCTATATCTAATACAATAAGCCTTTGTTAGGAAGTCTTTTGTGTATCTTGGTGTAAGGAAATGCCTTGTTTGGGGTTTTGCAACTTCTCTTGGGGAATTCTTTTCTTTGGAGGAAATGTATATTCTGCAACTGTTGGAACAAAGCACCCATGTTAATCTCATGTTATTTAGACCTTTTGATGTCAGTGTCCAATACTTTATAAGGGAAATTAGACTTGCTGTCAGATGCCACTGTGTCCAAAATAAGATACAGGAAATCACAGCAGGGTTTTAGGATATCACAGATAAGTGTAAATATTGCTAGCTTTGCATTGCATGTAAATTCATGTTTGGGTAAACAAATTGCATCCTGAAAAATAGCCCGTGAGGCTGTGTTTAAAACTGTATCATCTGAACTGACCAATGAAAGCTTTAATAAGTGGAACTGTCCTTGTCAGGACACTTGTGCGAAATAAACATCACTCTCTGCTTTAAGACCCTGCTTGACAACTTCTTCAATATTGCTGTACTCCTGTGGCCTGCCGATTAGACCCAAAAACGAATCCGTTTCCAGCTATATGCGGTATGGACCCAGCTCTCCAGCACCACCGCTCTGCCCGCTACCCAGCAGTGTGATAGGCCAGGGGGGATCCATCCACAGCACCCTCATCCATAGTAAGTGGTCAGGGGTACCTGTACAAGTGTACCAGCACGGGAGTAAACAAGCAGCAACAGTTACCCAGAAAGAACGTGGTTCTGGATGCCCAAGGAGTATGGTGGCAGCAGGCCCCTCCCACTGCGGCAGGAGGAGCGTATTCGGAATAACGAAAGGGAGCGGTGGCAAAGTAAGGCCAGCCGGTTCCCAGCAACAACAGATAGGGTGACATAGGCGGTCCATCCTGTCACAAGGGGCAAGGACAGAGTATGAGACAAACTGCTGACACAAAAAACAAGTACCTGACTGCAGAGTCTGGTGTCTTAAATATCTCGTTCTATCGTTCATTCTATGGGGAGACGTATGTGGGGTTAGACGTGTGTGATTTCTACACTAAGTGGGATTTTCTCACAAAGTGGACGAAAATGCACAGTTAGACAACACAGTTGGACAAACATTGGACTACATTTGACTTGCTTTTACTCCCAGCAATAAGCAACATCTGCCACAGCCTATTTCTGCACTACTTGTCTATTTATATGGAATACTGCTAAGAGGTAATTCTTAAAATATCCTTGCTTTTTGCTTTTACCCCTTTTATCACAATGTTTCACAAATTGCTTTTCTTAGTCTCATTTCATGGCATGATCTTTAGGACTGTGTCATCTTTCACCCCTCCACCAACACACAAATTTGTTCATATTGCACCTGCATTACTCCACTCACCTCTATTTAACACCCATGAACTGTTGTCCTATTTATTATCTCTAACAAGTACAGCCTCCACCTGTCGCCAGAAAATAAAAGGCCACACATCTTACAATCCCCTTGCCTATCTTTCGCTCACTCTGCTTCTATTAGCTGGTGATATATCACCTAATCCAGGTCCCCCACACTCCTCACACACACATACATCAGAACACTACCGTTCTATAGCAAACCTCAAACACATCACCTGTCTCCCCTCTCTTCCCAAGTCCTTTAAATGTGCCCTTTGGAATGCACGCTCTGTTTGTAACAAACTTACCTCCGTTCATGATCTCTTCCTCTCAAAAAACCTCAACCTTCTGGCAATAACAGAAACATGGCTCATGCAATCAGACACTGCCTCACCTGCAGCACTTTCACATGGTGGCCTCCATCTCACCCACACCTCCAGACCTGAAGGCAGACAAGGAGGTGGGGTTGGACTACTTCTCTCCCCACAGTGCACATACACAGTTCTACCAAATGTGCCATCACTCACGTTCACATCTTTTGAAGTACATGCTATTCGCATTTTTAATCCATTCTCCCTACGTGTTGCGGTGATCTATCGTCCCCCTGGAGCACACCAACAATTTATTGAGGATTTCTCTGCATGGCTCCCTCACTTCTTATCTTCAGACATCCCCACCATCATCATGGGTGGCTTCAACATCCCCATTGATAACCCACCTTCCAAAGCTGCTTCCAAACTACTCTCTCTAACATCCTCACTTGACCTCTCCCAGTGGATTGAATCATCTACTCATAAGGATGGCCACTGCCTTGATCTTGTTTTCTCTAGACTATGCTCAGTTTCTAATTTTATTAATACACCCTTCCCCCTCTCGGATCATCACCTTATCAGCTACACTCTCACCCCCACTGCTCTAACCTCTCTACTGTCTAACTCAACCAAGCCTCCTCATACTCGTAGAAATCTTAATTCTATTAATCTTCAACAATTTTCCACCTCTCTCCAACACCTTCTCTCCCCTATCTCTACATTCTCATCCCCTGAGATGGCAGTACCTCATTTTCACCTAACCTTAGCAACGGCCCTTGATCAAGTGGCTCCAGCGACACTTCATACTACACGTCGACTTCGATGTCAACCGTGGCACACCAAAGCAACACGAAATCTTCAAAAACTGTCCAGTAAAGCAGAACGTCACTGGCGTAAATCTCGAAGCTCTAATGACTTCTTCACATATACTTCTGTCTACCACTCCTATCGAAATGCTCTGGACACTGCAAAACAAACATACTTTCAATCTCTTATCTATGCTCAGGCTTCTAACCCCAAACGCCTTTTCAATACATTTAATCATCTTCTCAATCCTCCCACCCCGAACCCTCCATCTACTATCAGTGCTCAGGACCTTGCTTCCTACTTCAAGGACAAGATTGACAAGATCAGACTAGAAATGGTATCCTCTTCCTCAACAAGCCATCAGCTCATTTCCTTCCCTCTACCCTCTGACACCCTTTCTTCATTTGACCCCACAAATGAAGAGGAAATTTCTACGCTCTTCTTATCTTCCTACTCTACCTCCTGTCCTCTTGATCCTATTCCCTCGCAAATTGGTAGATCCCTGTCTTCTGTGCTCATTTCACCTCTAACTCAAATCTGTAATCTCTCACTCTCTACTGGCATCTTTCCATCACTATACAAGCATGCAGTGATTACTCCTATTCTAAAAAAACAAAACTCTGACTCAAACTCTCTCTCAAATTACCGTTCCATCTCTCAGCTCCCTTGCCCCTCCAAGCTTCTAGAGAGACTTGCCTACACTCGCCTCACACGCTTTCTTTCCGCAAACAACCTGTTGGATCCTCTTCAGTCTGGCTTTCGTTCTCAACACTCCACAGAGACTGCGCTGACCAAGGTTGTTAATGATCTGATCACTGCTAAGACTGAACGCCATTACTCTCTCCTAATTCTCCTTGATCTCTCGGCTGCATTTGACACCGTTGACCACTCTCTTCTCATACAAACGCTGCAATCCCTAGGTCTTCAAGACACAGTTCTATCCTGGTTCTCATCTTACCTCTCTAATCGCTCTTTCACTGTTAATTTCTCTGGAGCCACCTCTGCTCCGCTTCCCCTATCAGTTGGAGTACCACAAGGCTCGGTGCTAGGTCCTCTGCTGTTCTCTATCTATACCGCTTCTCTTGGAAATCTAATAAGTTCCTTTGTCTTTCAGTATCATCTCTATGCGGATGATACCCAAATCTATCTATCCTCTCCTGATATCTCGACATCTGTGTTGTCCCGTGTAACTGACTGTCTTTCTGCCATTTCATCTTGGATGTCCTCTCGTCAACTCAAACTTAATCTTTCTAAAACAGAGTTAATAATATTCCCACCCGCCAACAAGAGCATACCTGACATTTCTATCTCTGTTGATAACATGACCATAAATCCCACCCCACAAGCTCGCTGCCTAGGTGTAATCCTTGATTCACGCCTATCCTTTGTTCCCCACATTGACTCTATATCTAAATCATGTTACATACATCTAAAGAACATTTCCAGAATCCGCACATATCTCACACAAGACACTGCTAAAACCTTAATTCATGCACTAATCATCTCCCGCATTGACTATTGCAATTCCCTCCTTACTGGTCTTCCCAAAAACAGACTCAAACCCCTAAAATCTATTTTGCATGCTTCGGCAAGACTGATTTTCCTTGCAAATAGCTATTCCTCTGTTGAATCACTCTGTATGTCTCTACACTGGCTGCCTGTCTTCTACCGAATCCAATATAAAATACTTTTACTAACCTACAAGGCCATCAACAAAGCTGCACCAACATACATCTCCTCTCTTGTCTCAAAATATCTCCCAACTCGGCAACTCCGTTCTGCAAAAGATCTGCGTCTCTCATCCACCCTCATTACATCCTCCCATTCCCGGTTACAGGACTTTTTTCGGGCTGCACCCACTCTATGGAACTCTCTCCCTCGCACAATAAGACTCTCCTCTGTTCTACAAACTTTCAAGCGTTCTCTGAAAACCTACCTATTCAGACAAGCGTATAATATTCCTCAACCACCATCTTAACCTCACTACCTTTAGCCTGTTACACAATTTCACACAAGACAATTACCCCCGGACCAACATTATTGTGTGACAGGATCATTTAGCTTATGAGTCACCCTACCTTTGCAGTCTGGCTGGGCCAAGATGCAAAATGTATACTTAACCTCATGTGTCAATCTCCCATTGTCCCATAGATTGTAAGCTTGCGAGCAGGGCCTTCTCACCTCTTTGTCTGTTTTACCCAGTTTGTTTATTAGTTTATTACGTTTGTCCCCAATTGTAAAGCGCTACGGAATATGTTGGCGCTATATAAATAAATGATGATGATGATGATGATGATCTCGTAGGAAAGCCAACAGCAGGGGGAGAAAGTGATTATAAAGGAATCAGGTCTGCAATTACAAGATGGTGGCCGCTTTCAGGTAAGTGCGCTGGGACCTGACCGTGGTCCCAGCGTGTGACACTAGTCACCGGCCGATGTGACACCCCCGTTCACACGGTCACCAGCCGACATAACACCCCGGTACACACGGTCACCAGCCGACATAACACCCCGGTACACACGGTCACCAGCCGACATAACACCCCGGTACACACGGTCACCAGCCGACATAACACCCCGGTACACACGGTCACCAGCCGACATAACACCCCGTTCACACGGTCACCAGCCGACATAACACCCCGTACACACGGTCACCAGCCGACATAACACCCCGTTCACACGGTCACCAGCCGACATAACACCCCGTACACACGGTCACCAGCCGACATAACACCCCGTACACACGGTCACTGGCCGACGTAACACCCCGTACACACGGTCACCAGCCGACATAACACCCCGTACACACGGTCACCGGCCGATGTAACACCCCGTACACACGGTCACCAGCCGACATAACACCCCGTTCACACGGTCACCAGCCGACATAACACCCCGTACACACGGTCACCAGCCGACATAACACCCCGTACACACGGTCACCGGCCGACATAACACCCCGTACACACGGTCACCAGCCGACATAACACCCCGTACACACGGTCACCAGCCGACATAACACCCCGTACACACGGTCACCAGCCGACATAACACCCCGTACACACGGTCACCGGCCGACGTAACACCCCGTACACATGGTCACCGGCCGACATAACACCCCGTACACACGGTCACCAGCCAACATAACACCCCGTACACACGGTCACCAGCCAACATAACACCCCGTACACATGGTCACCAGCCGACATAACACCCCGTACACACGGTCACCGGCCGACGTAACACCCCGTACACATGGTCACCAGCCGACATAACACCCCGTACACACGGTCACCAGCCGACATAACACCCCGTACACACGGTCACCAGCCAACATAACACCCCGTACACATGGTCACCAGCCGACATAACACCCCTGTACACACGGTCACCAGCCGACATAACACCCCGTACACACGGTCACCAGCCGACATAACACCCCGTTCACACGGTCACCAGCCGACATAACACCCCGTACACACGGTCACCAGCCGACATAACACCCCGTACACACGGTCACCAGCCGACATAACACCCCGTACACACGGTCACCAGCCGACATAACACCCCGGTACACACGGTCACCAGCCGACATAACACCCCGTACACACGGTCACCGGCCGACATAACACCCCGTACACACGGTCACCGGCCGACATAACACCCCGTACACACGGTCACCGGCCGACATAACACCCCGTACACACGGTCACCGGCCGACATAACACCCCGTACACACGGTCACCAGCCGACATAACACCCCGTACACACGGTCACCAGCCGACATAACACCCCGTACACACGGTCACCAGCCGACATAACACCCCGTACACACGGTCACCAGCCGACATAACACCCCGGTACACACGGTCACCAGCCGACATAACACCCCGTACACACGGTCACCAGCCGACATAACACCCCGGTACACACGGTCACCAGCCGACATAACACCCCGTACACACGGTCACCAGCCGACATAACACCCCGTACACACGGTCACCAGCCGACATAACACCCCGTACACACGGTCACCAGCCGACATAACACCCCGTACACACGGTTGGCCGACATTACATCCTCATACACACAGTCACCATCTGGTATTACAGCCCTTACAGACTAGGGTCAATTTGATAGCAGTCAATTAAGCTACTAGTATGTTTTTGGAGTGTGGGAGGAAACAGGAACACCCGGAGGAAACTCACGCAAACACGGGGAGAACATACAAACCCAACACAGATAAGACCATGGTCAGGAATTGAACTCATGACCCCAGTGCTGTAAGGCAGAAGTGCTAACTACTTAGCCACCATGCTGCCCATATAGTATGCACATAATATTATGATAATAAGAATATACATAATAGCATAATAATTAGAATATACATAATACTACAGTAATAAGAATATACATAACAGTACAGTAATAAGAATATTAGTGATAACAGTAATAATAATGGGGAAGTCTGTTACCTATAACACAGCTCCTCCAAATCTGTCCTGTACCCGGATATACACACTGGATTCTGGGAGTCTAATGTCAGGATAACACACTAAGGACCACAGAAAAATGGCCGCCAACCAATGGACATATTGCTGCAGATTTGGTATACGAGAAAATGGCCGCCACATCTCCCCCACGTTATATGTCAGTAAGTGATACACTGCGGATAGATACAGACCTCCCTGTGCTCAGTGAAAGAGACTAACGGCCACTGTGTGCACAGGTACAATGTGCGTTTATATAGAGTGGCCACCAGAGGGCGATAGAGTGACTACGCAGATTACTGTATACAAGGACGCCAGAAAGATGGCCGCCGGATGTGTAATATGTCTGTGCAAAGCGCATCATTGGCTACTGCTGGTCACGTGGTGTAAAATTTTAAGGTTATTAAATACCACTGTAGCAACGGCGGCCATTTTTTTGTATACCAATACACGAGCTGCATGTCCCTGTAGATGTAATTTCTATAGTATTGGCGGCCATTTTCTTGTGGCCTGTTCTCCTGACATCAGTCTCCCAGAAACACCCGCTGTACACAGTGTATATCTGGTGCTGGGGCAGATTTACAGGAGCTGTGTTACTCCAGGTAACATGTCTCTTATTGGTCTTGTTCTCTCTAATATTATTATTATTATTATTATTATTATTATTATTATTATGTATGAGTGCGACGGTGTAACGCTGGGTAGTGACCGAGTGTATGAGGGTGTAATTACTCTGCTGAAGTCATCCTGTAATCTGCCGCCCAACAAGTCCTATTTCAGAAGAATGAATGTACTGAGAGTGTGATAGGTTGGGCTGCAGCAGATATCCTGGGGTTCTGCGTACAGTCAGTACATGCCGTTGCTGCCCAGTAGTACTGGTGCCACTCTGCCACCCGCTGTAACCGCCAAGTGCTCACCACCATGGTGTACTATGTTACTGGTGGCAGTGGCGAGTTCCTCCTGACCACTTACTTTGGATCAGTGCTACAGGGTCGCAGACACAGAGTTGACTCTGTATGCTGGGTTCAACACAGGGCTGAGGGTCAGATTAGACTGTAGCTCTTGTCTATAGGTAACAGGATTTCGGGAGGTAATAGGTGTCCTGCAGGAAGAGAGCACGATCTTTAGGAAGAGTAGTGTTTGTTGCTCAATAGTAGCTCTTCAACGAGCTGTTACACATCACTAAAAATGATTGATGACCCCCAGAATCCACCATATGTTCTTTGTATAGTCATCGCTGCCATAATTTCATATAAACGTTTGAAATACTGGACCAATTCTAGTAAGTGACGTGATCACGGTGGCCAATCTATCAACCAATGTGTGACTGGACCATGTGGACTTGTAAAACAGGAGAGCTTCCAACACAGCGATATTATAGATTTGTAGTTGTCAGGGAACAATGGGTTGTATAATACTGAGATTTAATCACAATTTGCAGTGATCTATAATTCTCAAGTAACTGCTTGGTTCTTCATTGGGTCATTTTCCACTACTTTCCCTAACACACATGGAGGAGGGTTCCATGGGGTTAATGCTAGCCCTTCCAGCAAAAGAATGTGAAGGTCAAGGTGATTCCTTCCCCCTACATGGACTAAGATCAGATGCTTAATTAACATATGATAATCTGTGCCACAGCATTTCACAAACACGTTTTTGGAATGTTGGAGGAAACCGGAGCACCCGGAGGAAACCCATGCAAACACGGGGAGAACATACAAACTCCACACAGATAAGGCCATGGTCGGGAATCAAACTCATGACCCCCCTACTCGGTTATAACCCATGGTTGGACACAGGGTTTGTCCGAGCCTTATCAAGCTAATACTATGAATTAAGTCACAAGCACATCACAATTTTATAAGACTAGTAATTATCTTGCATATGACAGTCACATATAGAAATGTATTGTGTGTCCCCATGTTTTGTAGTAGGTAAGTGACCTTTAGAGTCTGAGATTTTTGTGGGAGAAGTGTTAGAAAGATCACTGTCCAGTTTGTATGTACTGCAAGATGTCATATTCTACTTTCACATTACATACTACACATCGTGATCTGCTGACAATGGGGTACAGGTCTTATAAAGGAGGTACATGTAACACCTAGACCACTCACTGACTAGCCAGTACAACTAATGCACACTACAGGGTGTGTGTGTGTCAGGGTTACTTCTTTACCCAATAAGCCAGATACTTTATATTAGTTACAATGTTATGCAGATCTCACATGCAGCCAGTGCTAAGGTAAAAATAGATTCATGATACAGTAGAATATATGATACAGTACGTTTTAGCAAGGATGTCTGGTTATAATAAAAGCTGAGACCCTATTTAAAAATATCTATATAGGATGCAGCATCCTATCTCTATCCAATCATTTACAGTTTTACCTTTTAAGGAGGATTCCTAAAAACATACACCAGCTCCATCTAGTGGTATCAACATTTCTTGCAGTTTTAACTTAGCCAGAGAGACTTAATTTAGAATATCACAAACCCCTAAACTGTAGCGCTGCTACCTGTCTGGTTCCCATTTTAATTCCTGTATCTACCTTTTCTGCGTAGTGCTTCCATATTCATTTCCAGTACTTATACCTCTAATGCAGTGTTTCCTAAGCCCAGTCCTCAGGGACCCCTAACAGTGCAGTGTTTCCAGGACACAAGTAGAATAATTATACTACCTGTGGATCTTTCAAAATGCGTCAGTCAGTAATGAATACATCTGTGTTCCACTAAAGAGATATGGTAAACAAGCACTGTTAGGGGTCCCTGAGTACTGGGTTTGGGAAACTACTGTGTATCGTCTCTATGCAACTTGTGTTTTACCTTCAAACCAGTTTTTTCTTATATTCTACTTTTATAATAATAGCCAGCATGGTCTTTATCACTGATCCTTTTAAGTTTTACTTTTATTGTTTCTGTGAGTTGTTTTATTACTCTTAGGGGTATTTACTATGTTTCTGTGAATTTGTATCCTGCAGATGTTTGTAAGACCTTTACTACGGAAGCTGAATTTCAAAGTCCAGTCTCTTCATCTCATTCTGTAAACACCAACAAACATCTAAAAATACATATACCAGACGAGATGCTGAGAGAGTCTGTGAGAAATGTGACCGGGGAATCAACTTCATGTACAAGCGGAAACTTCACTGACATTTATACCCAAACTTATCATGCACAATATCCATCTACTCACATTAAGGAGGAATCAGTCTCATGTGATGGAGGAAACCTCACAAACATTTATACACCCACAGATCATACACAGTATATATCTACTTATATTAAGGAGGAATCAGTCTCATGTGATGGAGGAAACCTCACAGACACTGACATTTATACACCCACAGATCATACACAATATACATCTACTCATATTAAGGAGGAATCAGTCTCATGTGATGGAGGAAACCTCACAGACACCGACATTTATACACCCACAGATCATACACAATATCCATCTACTCACATTAAGGAGGAATCAGTCTCATGTGATGGAGGAAACCTCACAAACATTTATACACCCACAGATCATACACAGTATATATCTACTTATATTAAGGAGGAATCAGTCTCATGTAATACTGACATCTGTACAGATCGTGCACCGGATAACTCTCCACTGAAAAAGAAATTGAAGAAATGTGTTTCTTCCAGTAGCAAACTTATTGCACTTCAAAGAACTCATACAGGACAGAAGCCATTTGAATGCTCTGAATGTGGAAAATGTTTTACCATCAATTCTCAACTCGTCATACATCAAAGAACTCATACAGGAGAAACACCATTTGTATGCTCTGAATGTGGGAAAAGTTTTCGCGTGAAATGCTCACTTGTTACACATGTAAGAATTCACACTGGAGAGAAGCTGTACGGATGCTTTGAATGTGGGAAATCTTTATCTACCAAGGCATCCCTTGTTTTGCATGAGAGAATTCACACAGGAGTAAATCCATATGTGTGCTCTGAATGTGGGAAATCTTTTACTACCAAGGCATCTCTTGTTAAGCATGAGAGACTTCACACAGGGGAGAAGCCGTACATTTGCGTTGAATGTGGGCACTCTTTAAATTCCAAGGTAGCTCTTGTTATTCATGAGAGAACTCACACGGGCGATAAACCATACGCTTGCCCTGAATGTGGGAAATGTTTTACTAGCAAGTGGTCCCTGGTTACACATGAGAAAACTCATACAGGAGAAAAATCACATGAGTGCTCTGAATGTAAGAAAAGTTTTCAGAGCAATTACCGTCTTCTTGTACATCAAAGAACTCATACAGGCGAGAAGCCGTACGTATGCTCTGAATGTGGGAAGAGTTTTAGTGTCAAGTACTCACTTGTTACACATGCAAGAATTCACACCGGAGTGAAGCCGTATGTATGCTCTGAATGTAAGAAGTGTTTTAGTAAACAGTCTGCACTTGTTACACATAAGAAAATTCATACAGGTGAGAAAACTCACGTATGTGATGACTGTGGGAAACGGTTTACCTGTTTCTTCAATTTGAGTAGACATCGAAGAAGACACAGAGGAAAGAAATAATGCAAATGTGAAGGTTGTTTTAACTATGAATCAACTCTAGTTAGACAAAGAATGTGGTATAAGTAAAATATTTGTCTGCACAGTATCCACCACTAACCTGTATGTGCCTTGTTAAAAAGTAGCATTTATATGTTTAGGTGAGAACCATCATGAATCTGTTAAATACCGTGTTATATATGAATAAACACTTTCTGTGTGCCACACTGTTGTTTAAAGCCCTCTATAATAGGTCTTGTTTTATAAGAGGAAGAAATCTCACCTTCCCTCCGACTCACTTGAGAGACAACAGATGCTAATAGCGTTCCATGCAGCCATATGTTCCTCCTTTGACAGCCTCCTACTCAATATCGGAACTTCTCACCGGGATATATCACTGATGCGGAGCAGGATGTCCACACTAGAAGCAACCTGCATGCCTGCTGTTTCTGAGCATGCGCTGAGCTATAGCACTGCCACTTTAAGTTGTGATACTTTGAGTATAAGGTGAATCTGATGCATAGTGGTAGATAATATAGGTTTGGAAGCCATTTTGAGTAAATAACTTAGAAGCCATTTGTTTTGCTTAGAGATTCCATAAGAATGAGTGTTAGGAATTGCTGAGTCATATGCGTGTGTGAAAAACGTTTAAGTCAAATAGTCGCGTGATAAGCTCATAGGTGCTCTTATCAGCATCAGACATTTGTATTAAAGATGAGATTAGCTAGTCTCTAGAGGGTTTATATACTCAACCATTTATATGGAGATCACCTCCCTGACTCCTGATAACCATCTACCATGTTCTACGGAGAGCTCACAATGATTATTGCCTATGCTCTTTGCTGGGAGATGACATATGCCTAACTGCTGCAATAAAGTTGGTTGGAACTCAAGTTGTTCCTTGGAAGTCTTCTGAATCACACAAAATCTTACACGTAGAAGGAGATAAACAAAGTTTAACCACTGAAGAAGATGGTCTGACTATGGGTATTAAAGAGCCATTGAATCTATCAGCCAACTTGGGTGATATAGGGCCTGATTCATTAAGGAACTTAGGCAAGAATTTGAGTAAGTTTTCATAAGTGTTCTGGACAAAACCATGTTGTAATACAAAGGGGTGCAAATTAGTTTATTATTTTGCACATAAGTTAAATACTGTCTGTATTTTCATGTAGCACACAAATACTTGATAGCTTGATTTGTACACTGACATTTAAAGTTGATATTTGTGTGCTACATGAAAAAACAGACAGTATTTTCCTTATGTGCATAATAATAAACTAATTTTCACCCCTTTGTATTACAACATGGTTTTGTCCAGAAAACTTACTCAATTTGTTGCCTAAGTTCCTTAATGAATCAAGCCCATACATCCTAGATTAAGATTCTTAGTGAACGATGACACTTGATCCCCCACTTAATTTGAGTGAGGTGGCAAAGTATGTCTGCTTGACATTTATATCTTATTTGGGATTAACAAGCTTTAGTCCTTAAAAAATAACAGTTGTTTTGTATTCCTCCATGGAGGTTTGTGGAGAATGGTACCTCACCATCTGAAAGGCCATCAGGAATGGGTCATGGATGATACCCATTATTAGTCAAAATTGGCATTTAGTTGAACTGTGCATGGTATTATTTAATGTGAATTCAGCAGTTGGAAGCAATTTAACCTACATTTTTTTTAATACAACATAGATTCATAAATACGTATCTAAGCGTTGATTAACCATTTCTGGCTGTTTGCTGGTGATAAGATTCACAGACATACAGGAAGCTTCCAACTGTGTCCTCTGTCAGAAACCAGAGATTCTGGACATCCGTGCAACCTGAAGATGTGTCTGAGGAACATGTGAGCAGTTTGAGGTGCTGATGGTAGGGAATGGTCTACATCCACACAGCTCATTGTTATAGATTCAGATTCAGTAATAAAGTCGATAGAGATCGGTTTCCATGGGCCAGAGGGATTGTGTTGTGGATGCAAAAGGCCTTCAGGTCACAAATGATTCGCTTTAGTTGAGAGCAATTTGGACAAGCAGATACGTACTGACAAATGTCCTTAAACATTTAAGGCCACCAATAATACCTAGATATCAGATCTAGGGCTAGATTTACTAAGCTGCGGGTTTGAAAAAGTGGGGATGTTGCCTATAGCAACCAATCAGATTCTAGCTTTCATTTATTTAGTTAATTCTACAAAATGACAGCTAGAATCTGATTGGTTGCTATAGGCAACATCCCCCCTTTTTCAAACCTGCAGCTTAGTAAATTTAGCCCCTAGAGTTTTGATTTTGCCTGGATCCCCGGCAATTCTGGAATTATGATATTGCTGCATAATCTTGTGTCTTAGAAAAAATAGTAGGAACAAACAGACAAGAACGTTTAGTAACACAAATTGTTCCAAAACAATTCATACATGTTGTCTATGTTCAGAAAGTTTGTAAATAAACAAGAATATTGTTCAAATAAATGATCACATACTGGTCAAGGACATCCTGGAATACATCATTAAAAAAACGTTAGGAAAGGATGCTGTGGGCTTGGGAAGACCAAAGGGTATCATTAGATGTTCAAAATGTCTATTTTTTGTTCTAAAGGTCATCATCAATTCATTTCCTGGGTGTAGGAGGACCAAATTATAAGATCAAATCCAGGTTAGTGATAAATCCTGGTAGACCATAACCACTCAATTCAGGAATGAGAGGTAAAGGGTGAAAAACTTCGTCTTTCTTGACCAAAAAAATAATTCAGAGAGATAATGACACGTCACACCCAGTTTCTATCTAAAAAGAGCTTTATTAAGAAAGAGTCACCAAAACAGCTTTGAAAGTGCTAATGATGCAGAACAGCAGGTGAAATAGATAATAACAAAATACTTAACTATGGATATGATTAGTAGAAAAGATTATTCAGTTGTTCCTGGGGCCCCTTTCCTATTGTCTTACTAGTATGGACAAAAATAAGACTTCAGTCAACACCAACAAGGTCTGTAACACAATTACTGACAGTCGTTCACATGTGAGGCCTTTCTGACGCAGTTATAAAAAGTCTTATTCCATGTAAAGAGCACTCCCCAGACACAAAGTACATATTAGATTATAATCATAATGATGCTAATTCATTGGTTAGTTAATATTGTAATACAATTGTATTGGGGATGCTGTCCTCTGGGGTGGACATTTGCACTTGAGCCAGAAAATCACATGAACCCAGTGTTTCAGGTTCAATAGCCTCAGCTAGTTTTATTCACCTCCTGCATCTGGCTGCTGATCAGGACAGACGTGTCCTCCTCGCTCTCCTGCCCTCCGTCAGAGCCCAGCTAGGAATCCCCTCTGGCTCCTGCACTCTCCACGCTGATGCCTGCCTCCCCTGCTGCTGATGAATGCTGCTGCTGCTGCTGATGGGGAACTAGGCTGATGGGCGATCTAACCCTCCCCGGCTTCTCTCCTCACTCCAGGCCGTGGCTTCGGCCTCACTCTCCGGCCTCCCCCTCCGCCCTGACCTGGGTCCCGGATACATCTTACTTCCTACCTACTCTACGGTGCGCTTACCTGACGCCGGTCCATCTGCCATGCTCCCGACTCCCGCTGCCCGTCTGACTCCGTCTCCGCTGGACGCCTGCAGTCTTGACCACGTGGCCGCTTCCTGCCTCCAAGACGCTCCTTCATCGGCCGCCTCCGGCCCTGGTCCTCTGGCTGTCTCCGGTCCTGTGGCCCTCTCTACTACACTCCTCCGGGACGACGCTGCTCTCTCCAGGCCTTCTGATGCTCTCCTGGTTCACCGCCCGTGATTTCCTGCTGCTCCTTCAAAGTCTTCCGTCCTGCTGCTCCGTCTTCTGTGGTCTCCCGTCCTGCTGCTCCTACTGACGTTCCATTGCCGTCTAATCTGGCCCTCCTGATCGCTGGCCCTCCGGAACTTCTGGGCTCTCCTGGTCCTTCATCACCTGGTCTCCTGCTCTCTGTGACTCAGTGACTCCCGGGACCCCTCATCCAGCCTGAACTCGGTTTCCCTCAGATCACTGTCCCTCCAGCTACTACCTGTGACTACCTGGACTCGCTTGTTTCCTGCTATCTCCTTCCTCATCGCCTGGTATCTGCTCTCTTTAGTCCATTCTTCTGTTACATTGTATTTTTCATTTTATTTCACATTGCATTTTTCATCTCATTTACATTGTACTTTTCTTTTTGTTTCATTGTACTTTTTTCTCTCATTTCTATTTTACCACTAGGTCACCTTTACCCTCTCTTATTTTAGTTCATTTCATTGTATTTATTTACTGCATCTGATTTTATTTTTATTTCAAACTTTATTTTTTTGCTTACTGTACTCCATTTTGTCTCTGCCCTTCTATTCCGCTCTTAGCATCCTCGCCCTAACCTTTTCGTCTTCCATTTTGCCATTGTCTCCCATTTTGCCATTGTCTCCCATTTTGCCACTGTCTCTCACTTTGCCACTGTCTCTCACTTTGCCACTGTCTCTCACTTTGCCACTGTCTCTCACATTGCCATTGTCTCTCATATTGCCATTGTCTCTCATATTGCCATTGTCTTCCTTATCGCTATTGTCTCCCTGGTATTATTCTTACCTGTTATTCTCTATCTTCTTTATCTCACTGTTCTGCTACTCCTTGCCCTCCCTGCTCTATTTCTGTTTGTCTTCTTAGCCCTCCTTGCCTTATCCTTAGCTCCATCATTCTAGGCCTCTCTTCCCGACCTCATCCCTTTTGCTCTTGGTCTTCTTTCCTCCTCCTTCCACCCTCTTTTCTGCCCTCCCCTTTCCGTCACCCCCCCTCTCTCTCCCTACTATGCCTCCCCGCTCTCGCTCCATACCCATACTCTTCCCCCGCCCTACCTCTCCTGCCCCTCTCCGCCCCCCCCCCGCGCTCTGCCCATCTTGCTAACCTCATCCCCATCTCCCCCCTCTCCTCTCCCCCTTTCTCTTGTGCCCTCTGGAATGCTAGATCAGTTCGCAACAAGCTGACTGCTATCCACGACCTCTTTTTATCCACCTCCCTTAACCTTCTCGCCCTTACTGAAACCTGGCTCTCCGACTCTGACACCACCTCCCCCGCTACCCTCTCCTATGGTGGCCTCTCCTTCACCCACTCCGCCAGACCTGGTGCCCGCCCAGGTGGGGGAGTGGGCCTCCTCCTATCCTCCTCCTGCACTTTTCGTGTCATTCCCCCTGAACCCTCCCTCTCCTCCTTTGAAGCCCACTCCATCCGCCTCTTTTTCCCCATCGATCTCCGCGTCACTGTCGTCTACCGCCCCCCTGGCCCCACCTCCCTCTTCCTTGATAACTTCGCTGCCTGGCTTCCTCACCACCTCTCCTCTGACCTCCCCTCCATCATCCTCGGCGACTTCAACTTCCCCATGGACAATTCCTCTGACCCTGCTTCCTGCAAACTGCTCACCCTTTCTTCCTCCCTTGGCCTTACCCAATGGACCTCCTCCTCTACCCACTCCCTTGGCCACTCCCTTGATCTTGTCTTCTCCTACCTATGTAATCTCTCTGACTTCTCCATCTCTCCCTTTCCTCTATCTGATCACCATCTCCTCTCCTTCTCTCTCTCTTCTCCTGCTTCCCCCCCCCTGCCCAAACCTACTCTATCCATACGCAACATCGATGCCCTTGACCTGGCCACTCTGTCCTCCTCTCTTGATACTCTCCTTTCTCCCCTTTCCTCCCTCTCCTGCCCCAACCAGGCGGTCTCCCTCTACAATCTCACCCTCACCTCTGGATGCGATCGCCCCTGCCCACTCCGTCCACCCCCGCTGCTCCAAACCCCAACCCTGGCACTCCAAACTTACCCGCCTCCTCCAAAAATGCTCCCGTACTGCTGAACGCCACTGGAGAAAATTCCACTCCCTGGCTGATTTCCTCCACTTCAAATTCATCCTCTCATCCTACAGTTCTGCCCTCTCACTCGCTAAACAATCTTTTTTTCAAGTCCCTTATCCTCTCCCAATCCTCTAACCCCCGCCGCCTCTTCGCCACCTTCAGCACTCTCCTGGCCCCGCCCCCTCCTCCCACCCCCTCCTCCCTGACTGCCTCCGACTTCGCCTCCTTTTTCTCCTCTAAAATTGAGGCCATCCGACTTGAAATCTCCTCCTCCACTCTCTCATCCACCCCCCCTACTCTTCCGTCCTCCCCCCCCAGCCACCTTCCCCTCCACTCCTTCCGCCCTACCTCGGGTGAGGAAGTCCACTCTCTCATTTCATCCCCCCCCCCTCTACCTGTCCCCTGGATCCCATCCCCTCCCACCTTCTTCGCTCCCTTTCCCCCACTACCTGTTCCCACCTCGCTCACCTCTTTAATCTCTCCCTCTCCTCCGGCATCTTCCCCTCCTCCTTCAAACATGCTCGTTTCCCCCATTCTTAAAAAACCTAATCTTGACCCCACTTCTCCCTCTAACTATCGGCCCATATCTCTTCTCCCCTTTGCCTCCAAAATTCTCGAGAGGCTCGTCTGTAGCCGTCTCTCCTCCTACCTTTCTGAACACTCCCTCTTCGATCCTCTCCAGTCTGGTTTCCGTCCTCTACACTCCACTGAAACTGCCCTGGCTAAAGTAACCAATGATCTCCTCTCGGCTTAAGCCAGGGGCCACTTCTCCCTTCTCATCCTCCTTGACCTCTCTGCAGCCTTCGACACCGTCGACCACCCCCTTCTCCTCCACACCCTCCAGTCCTTTGGCCTCTCCGGCCCAGTCCTGTCCTGGTTCACCTCTTACCTTGCTGACCGTTCCTTCTCCGTCACCACCTCTGGGTCTCTCTCCCCCCCGTCCACCCTTCCAGTTGGGGTCCCTCAGGGCTCTGTTTTGGGACCCTTACTCTTCTCTCTATACACCTCTTCCCTAGGTGACGACACTCAACTTTACCTCTCCTCTCCTGATCTCTCTCCCTCCCTCCTCTCTAGGGTGTCCACCTGCCTCTCTGCCATCTCCTCCTGGATGTCCTCTCGATTCCTCAAACTTAACCTCGCCAAAACTGAACTCATTGTCTTCCCTCCCCCTCGCTCCTCGCCCCCTTCTGACCTCTCGATCACTGTCGACAACACCTCTATCTCCCCTGTCCCCCAACTTCGCTGCCTCTGGGTCATCCTCGACTCCTCTCTCTCCTTTGGCCCCACATTCTCTCTCTTGCTAAATCCTGCCGCTTACAGCTGCGTAACATCGCACGTATCCGGCCCTTCCTTTCCCAAGATGCCACTAAATGTCTTATTCACTCTCTAATCATCTCCCGCATAGACTACTGTAACCTCCTCCTTACTGGCGTCCCCCACTCTCACCTCGCTCCCCTTCGATCTGTACTTAACGCTGCCGCTAGGCTCATCTTCCTTTCTCTCAGCTCCTCCTCTGTCTCCCCCCTCTACCAATCCCTTCACTGGCTCCCCTTACCCTACAGAATCCTGTTCAAGCTCCTCACTCTTACATACAAGGCCCTCGCCAACTCCACTGCACCCTACATCTCCTCCTTTCTCTCTATTCATGCTGCATCCCGCCCTCTCCGATCGGCAAATGACCGTCGCCTCTCTTCCCCCCCTGATCACCTCCTCCCACGCGCGTATCCAAGACTTCTCCCACGCTGCCCCCCTCCACTGGAACCAGCTCCCCCGCTCCATCAGAACTTCCCCTAATCTGTCCAGTTTCAAACGGTGTTTAAAAACCCACCTTTTTCTTAAAGCTTTCCAGTCTCCCACTTAACTTCCTACCTTTTCTTCTGACTCTTCCCCCTCATTCCCCTTCCCCTATCCTTATCCTCCGTTCCTCCTTCTCTCCCTCTCTCCCCTGTGTCTCACTGTCAGTCTTCCCCTCCCCTTAGATTGTACGCTCCTTTGAGCAGGGTCTTCTCTCCTCCTGTCTTCACCACTTTTAACTCTGCTCGCCAGCGACCTAGCCTTACTCCTTGAGGACCCTCTTCCCCCATCCCCTCTCGCTTCCTCCTCTTCCCCTGGGGGTTTCCCTCTCATCCGTGCCCTCCCTCCTTGGTGCTGTTGTTGCCTGACCTTCCCCCGCCCCTCTAGCTGTGCCTTGAGCTCACTGAGTTACTGTGATTATTGTTTACTGTTCTGTGCCGTCTCTCCTCGTACTGTTATTTCGTTTGTCCCTGTACGGCGCCACGGACACCTAGTGGCGCCTTATAAATAAAAAATTAATAATAATAATTAATAATTAATAATTCACCAGCTTTCAAAACAGAACAAAACATAAACTAAATCCTAGCCGCCTGGCTACTAATACAGTGGAATACTCTCTCTAGAGTGAGGGGCCTAGTGTCCCTCACTTTAACCCACAAATTGAACTCACAGCAAATTTTGCAGTTTCTCTCAGGAGACATCTGACCCCCTCCCCAAACAATGAGAGCCTGATTGAGGCTGAGCTGCAACTTTTAACAGACATCCCTCAGGTGCAAATCCTAATTAGTCTGCTGTGAGTGTGGCTAAGGAAACTGGTGAGGCATTCTCATTATACCCTGTATGGTGTCTGTACCAGACTGTAGAGCTACTTGTTGCAGGTTATTTAAATACTATTATTGCTGTTTGGTGCTACCATTTTGTTAAATAAACCTGTTTGTTTTATTTTGGATATTTGCCTGTGTGATTTTTGAACCTCCGATAGGTACCGGGTAGGCCAGCTGTGCGGCACCGAGTGGTACACTAAGCCCGGTATCTTCACACTCTTCTTAGTTGTCAATGTCCTAACTAAATAAGTAGGGTGCACCTGAGGGCCAGCTGAGTGTGTTTGCATCTTTACTTGGACCATTCAATCTGAATGTCAGGACTTGAAATGAAAGATCAAACCCTGATGGCTGGTAAGCCCTGGTGCCCAATAGCCAGTCTCTGTATATAACATAAATACACGTAACATATATAGCAAGTGTAAATAGAATTTGCGGTCCTGGCCTAAGGTTTGAGATTGGTGTAGGAGTGGCAGCCTCACATTCACATAGTCTGTGACGTAAATCTTCTAGCAATGCTGGATTATTCAAATAGCAGCACAAAAACATTCAGGCATAGTTCCTAGAGGACTGTGGGAGAAAATTCAGTGCTCAGTGTGACTCGCCAAACCAGGACTTCAGCTGACATTTACTGGACCCATTTGGCTCAATTCCTCTGTCCTTCCCACCTTGATATTAGGCTTCTTATCTGTACTCCAACGTTTCTGTATATTTGGAGACTGATTATCATGTATCTGACCCGGGCCGTTCTTCATCTCTATTCTGCCTGTTATTTTGGTACTCTTTCTGGCTCTGATTGTTGCTAACCCAGTCTGTCCTTTCTGATCTCCCTGTGGAACTGTGTCCATACCTGCCCTGGATACCTGGACAAGTCTTCTCCTTTTCTTGGAACCAGCTTTTCACACCATGGGGCAGGGTAGAGGAGGTGAAAAAATGAGGGCTTCTTAGACTCTGTGCCTCTGTTACTATGAGCAACAACACTGGCAGACAATAGGAAATCCACTAAATTTTGAACAGACAGTGGCAGTACGCTCTGGCCATGGATTCCACTGGTAACCCCTCACCTGTGGACCTACTGCCTTTTGTTAGTAGGGTTGAATAGCAAGAAGCAAACCAAGACAATAACTCATAAATACATAGACTATAGAGATCTAAACTCTATTACCATCAAGACTTGGGGCTAGATTTACTAAGCTGCAGGTTTGAAAAAGTGGAGATGTTGCCTATAGCAACCAATCAGATTCTAGCTGTCATTTTGTAGAATGTACTAAATAAATGAAAGCTAGAATCTGATTGGTTGCTATAGGCAACATCCCCTCTTTTTCAAACCCGCAGCTTAGTAAATCTAGCCCTTGGTGTTTTCTTACTAATTTGTTTTGGTATATCTAGATGTGATCTTCATCTCTTCCAATGTCAAGTCACAGGGAACATGTGGCAGAGGTTCTTTGAGCTCATCAAGTATACAGTAAATTAGAAAAATATGTCTTTGAGCAATATCAGTTACCTTTCCTGGGATACATTGTTTCTGTGTCAGGTCTTCCGTGTCACAAGTATACACGAGGGGTACCTAACGTTGATGCAGCTCAAGTAGAAGGTGCGGTGTCTTACTGAGCTGTATAGCGAGGTACAAGAGAGAGTAGTCAGGTGAACCGGTTAGGTAACATGCTAGCAATGGAGGTACACGTGGAGGAATCCAGTAGAATGGTCAGTCAAGCCGGGTCGGTAACTTCCAAACGATATCAATGCAAAGAGAGAATCCAAATAGAGTGGTCAGACAAGTCGGGTCAATAGGAAACAGGAGCAGGGGAAAAGTCAGGACAAGCCAAAAAAACACACTGGAACGCTGGAGCAGGAATGACGCAATACTCTAGGGTCATATAGGGCAGGTAGCCAATGAAAATGCTGGCAGCGTGATGTCATCAGCCGCCGCAGATCCGAATAGCAGGCAATGGGACACGCGTGGGCAACAGGGCTGACCGGAAGTATTGTGTCTGGTTGCTGGCAACCAGACGCGACGGGGGCAGTAACAGGCGGCCATCCTGAAGGAGCGGAGGGGCCGCACCTGACAGTATACCATCCTCTCTTCTCAGTCCATTGTTTAAGAAATTCTTTGAGTAACCGAGGAGCGTGTAAATCCAACTTGTCCACCCAAGACCTCTCCTCGGGACCGAAACCCCTCCAGTGAACCAGGAAATTGTTGGCAACCATGCAGTGTGCGAGAATCTAAGATCCGACTAATCTCATACTCTTCACATGAAGAAGACTGAATGGGTGCAGGGCGTGATGGAGGCTGGAAGAATTCGTTGAGCACTAATGGTCGTAACAAAGAGACGTGAAAAGTGTTGTGGCACTTGAGAGTAGGAGGTAATCTCAACTTGTAACAAACAGGATTGATAAACTAAAATGGGATAGGGTCCAGTAAAACGAGCTGCTAGTTTCATCGAGGGTACTTTGATTTTTTGATTTCTGGTGGATAGCCACACCTGGAACCTTACAGAAATGACGTGCATAGATCTCCGACGACGATCAGCAAATGTCTTATGATGTTGAGTGGCTTTAACCAATTTTGTTTTCGTCCGAGACCAAATGAGCGAAAACTTTTGAAGGAGAGAATCAGCAGCGGGAACCGATGAGCCTGAGGAAACGAAAGGATCTGGAAAAATAGGATGGGTCCCAAACACAATGAAGAAGGGAGAAAATCCCGTAGACTAATGGACATGCTGGTTATGAGAAAATTCAGCCCACGGAATGAGCTGAGACCAGTTACTTTGGTTCTCAGAAGAAAAGCACCGAAGCAAAGTCTCTTGGTCCTGATTTATTTCCTCTGTTTGACCGTTAGTTTGGGGGGCGATATCCGGATGAGAACTTCAAGTCCATGCCTAGGTTTGTACAAAATGCTCTCCAAAAACGGGAAGTGAACTGAACAACACATTCGGAGATGATCTCTCTAGGATATCCATGGATCCTAAAAATCTCTTTAATGAAGGTGACAGCTAATTGACTAGCAGAAGGCAAACCACATAACAGAACAAAGTGGGCCATTTTAGAGAACCTGTCGATGACAATCCAGATGGTATTATATCCAGCGCTGGAAGGAAGGTCTGTGATGAAATCCATAGAAATACTTTCCCAGGGGGAGTTAGGAGTAGGTAGAGGGTGAAGCATATCGGCAGGAACTCTTCTGGAAGTCTTATGTTGAGTACATGTAGTACAGGCAGCAATAAATTTGTGAATGCCCGAGTGAATAGAGGGCCACCAGAACCGACGACACATTAACGCAGTAGTCTTCTTTACTCCCGCATGACCAGCAATGCGGAAGAGCTTTGAGTCTTAAATGGGCTTCCAAAAATGATCAACCAGGAGGAGGAGTACATGTCGTAGTTCTGGTAAGTGCTACAATTCTGGAAGGGTTGATGATAGGTTGAGGCTTCAAAGGTGTCAGACGGTCAGAATCATCAAAAGAACGTGATAGTGCATTTGCTCGACTGTTCTTGACTCCGGGACAGAAAGTAAGAACCAGATTGAATCATGCAAAGAAGGATGCCCAACGAGCCTGTCGAGAATTAACACAGCGGGCCTCAAGGATGAATACAAGATTTCTATGATCCGTGAAGACGGTGAATGGATGAAGAGCGCCTTCCAATAAGTGACGCCATTCCTCGAGTGCGGCTTTAACAGCAAAGAGCTCCTTGTCCCGGATCCCATAGTTGCTTTCACTGGGAAGAAACCGCCTAAAGAAAAATCCACAGGGAGTATGAATGACGGTAGAGGATTTTTGAAAGAGTACTGCACCAATACCAATAGATGAGGCATCTACTTCAACGAAAAAGGGTTATTCCTGATCAGGTTAGGCAAGAACAGGGGCAGAAGAGAAGGCCTGTTTTAAAGTAAGAAAAGCTATTATTGGCTCGGAGGACCAAATCTTAGGGTTAGCAGACTTCCTGGTTAATGCCGTGATGGGTGCAATGATAGTCGAAAAGTCCTGAATAAATTGTCGTTAATTTCTCTCATTTACAGTAGAGACGATGTTTGCAGAATCTGGATAGAACCTCTTTGACCTGAGCGCGATGAGAGGAGAGATCCCTGGAAAACACCAGAATATCATCCAGATAGACCACTACCGAAGTGTACGGTAAGTCTTGGAAGATCTTGTTGATGAAGAATTGACAGACTCTGGGGGAATTACAAAGGCCAAAAGCCATCACGAGGTATCCAAAATGCCCATCTCTAGTGTTGAAAGCCGTCTTCCATTTGTCCCCCTCCCTTATTCGAATCAAATTGTAAGCTCCTCGAAGGTCAAGTTTAGTAAAAATCTGGGATCCTCTAATTCTGTCGAACAAATCAGAAAAAAGGGCCAACGGATAACGGTTCTTAACCGTAATGTGATTAAGTGGACGGTAGTCAATACAGGGATGTAAAGAACCTTCTTACTTCTTGACAAAGAAAACCCTTCCCCAGCCGCGGAGGAGGATTTTCTGATGAATCTGTGTAGTAGGTTTTCAGTGATGTACTGGAACATAGCCCGAGTCTTAGTCCGAGAGAGTGGGTAAACCCGAACTTTGTTTACCAGGAATTAACTCGATAGGACAATCCCAGGGACGATGAGGTGGAAGGGTCTCAGCTTCAGTCTTACTAAAGACATCTCAAAAGGAAGCGTATGCAGAGGGAAGAATAGAGTCAGCGGAAATGGAGTGACAGACGACCCCAGTAGCTGGAGGATTAACCAAGGGCAAACATCTAAGAGGACACTCAGGAGCCCAGTGACCTGGGCACGACCCCAGTCAAATTGAGGGGAATGCATATGAAGCCATGGTAACCCTAATATAAGTGGATTAATAGACTTGGGCAGCACCAGAAACTGGATCATCTTTCTATGTAAAGCTCCTACCGTCAGCCAAACAGGTGAAGTAACGCAGGAGATGGAACCGTTGCTGACACAATTGCCATCTACTGCCATAAGAGAGAGAGGGTGAGGCAATGATTGCAAAGGAATCTGGAGCCAAGAAGAGAGAGCCGCTGAGATGAAATTTTTGCATCTTTTAGGGTCTCCGTCAAACTTTTCCAGTAGCGGAATGCGCAGACTGGAGGAAGAGGAAGCAGAGACTGTGGCCACACTAGGCAATGCAGTAGCGGTAGAAACTACTGCAGTCGTGACTGTCAGACAACTTTGTAATGCATCTAGACGAGTAACAACCCCTTGAACACAATGAAGGAGCCGGGCTTGATCCGTCTCTTGCTGCTCTACTCTGTCGAAGTCAGCAAATTTGGATAAAGTCATTTCAATTAATATCGAGAAAACTTGGTTGTCTTTGTCTGAAAAGATACATATTGCACGCTATGGCGTGGAAGGGCGTACGCAGCCGCAACACGTGGCAATAACAGTTTTTACACAGTTAAACACATTTGCACAAATACGCACATCTGTAATTTGTACACATTAATTATAGTTGCAACACAGTTATTTATATCGAAATATAGTAGTATTTATGTGTAATATTATAAGTTATATGCATGTTAGTAAAACATAAGGTTCAGGTTAAAGGGATCATTTTGATTCCCTATTCATCAGCAACGGCCCGGTTCATTCGGCGAAGAGATCACACATTGCATACTCTAGTTATTGATGTTAGGGAATAAATCTTTAGAGTGATACAGGAATGACCCAATACTCTGGCACCAAGTAGCATCCTATTGCCTGGCAGCGGGACGCGTATGCGCAACAGGGCCAGTGGGCCAGGCAACCAGAGGCGAAGGGGGCAGTAACAGACGGCTGTCCTAAAGGAGCGGAGGGACCACGTCTGACATCCAGGGAAAGTGGAAGTGATTCTGAAATGGCCCCAACCCCCTGACCTCAATTAAAGCTCTTCAACACTTTCTAGGATTTGTAAATTATTATAATTTATCAAAAGATACTCTGCTTCAGTTACTCAAATTACAGCCTTGACACGGAAAATAGCTAATCCCAGGGTATGGTCACCTGAGGCGCTTGAATCTTTTCTTTGCCTAAAACAGGGTACCCTTCTGCACCCATCCTTCAACAACCAGATGTTATCCGTCCTTCCTTCCTGGAGGTAGTTGCTACTGCCATTGGACTGGGGACAGTCCTATCCCAGCGAGCGTCTTCTAGGGAACTTCATCCATGCAGCATTTTCTCTTGCAAACTACAACCCGCAGAGAGGAACTGCAGTATTGGATATATGGAACTATTAGCTATTAAATTTGCTCTTGAAGAATGGAGAACTTTCTTGAAGGGGACTCCTGTCCTAGGAAATTATATATAGATCAAAAAAATCTCCTTTACCTTCAGACAGCACAGTGTTTAAAACCTGAACCAATAAGAAAGGTGACCCTTTCTTATTGGTTCAGGTTTTGTTTCCATTTAGAGATTGGCACCCCTAAGATAGGTAGCGACAATAGGTTCTTATCTTATATAGTGTGAGTGCCTGAGAGATAATTTTTATTTACAGCCCAGTGTTTAAATCCTATCCAATCAAGGTGGTCCCTATTTTTCTATCATTTAAATCTCGTCCTAACTTCTTGACTGGGCATCAAGAACATGTAGGTGGATGCGCTATCGCTTCAGATCAAAAGCCTCCAACAGTCATCTTATTTTGTACCCCAACTGTGTTGTGGCCTTTACACTTAATGTCTATCTAAACTCCCACCAGAGAATACATTTGATAGTCCTAAACTTTGCCCCAGATTGCTACAGTGAACTCTCACTTCCCATTTCGCAAGTCGCGCAAGGGCAAAAAAACTCAAGAATTACAACACCTACTCAGTATGTGAGAGATTCTGTTGCAGCCTGTTCCATTTGCACTCAAACCAAAACTCCCTGACAAAAACGTTTCAATCCATTACTTCCCTTGCCAGTTCCAGACAAACCTTGGTCATACTGTGTGGCTGAATCTCTTAGAAATAACTTATTGTATAAATTTATTTTATTTATTGGCGCAGTGCTCCAATGTATATCATTGCAAATGTACTGATTTTGTTTTAGGAATGTATTTGTTTCTGAGGCTGTATACCATGTTGGAGGATATTTGTTTTGTAACCTTGCAGGAAATCCCATGCTAATTAAGCCTTTTTCATCTGTGAGTAACCAACACATATTTTTAGCCTAGATGCACAGGAGGGGGTTGTTAGCCTTTCATACTGTGTCTTAGAGAGATAGAAAATCTCTGAATAATCATCATCATCATTTATTTATATAGCGCCACTAATTTCGCAGCGCTGTACAGAGAACACATTCACATCAGTCCCTGCCCCATTGGAGCTTACAGTCTAAATTCCCTAAGACACACACAGACAGAGAGACAGACACACAGACTAGGGTCAATTTGTTAGCAGCCAATAAACCTAACAGTATGTTTTTGGAGTGTGGGAGGAAACCGGAACACTCGGCGGAAACCCACGCGAACACGGGGAGAACATACAAACTCCTCACAGATAAGGCCATGGTCGGGAATTGAACTCATGGCCCCAGTGCTGTAAGGCAGAAGTGCTAACCACTTAGCCACCGTGCTACTCGAATAATGTAATGGCAAGTAACTTGGGAAATCACAGATGAATGTAAATTCTGTTAAATCCAAGTTTAGAGAATATATTACATCCGGGCTCTAAATAGATGTTTTATCTCAGATGTTATGGTGATAGCTAGGATCAGGGTGATACAATCAATTGTACACCCCTCTTCTACCCAAAAGCAAGTATGCAACCATCCAGGTACCTTTGCCAGCCACTGACCCGCTCTGTACCTGAGAGTTATCAGAAACCACCAGAGCCCAGGCTGGAGAAGAAATGTTATGGCTGCGGGAAAACCGGTCACCTGAGGATGTACTGTTCCACAGCCCCAGCATCTCAGACTCATGCCACTAAGCCGAGTCCTAGGGCCTAACTGATTTGCTTAACTGGTGAAGGTGAGCCTGTAGAGTATGTTTCGACCCCTGCAAAACCAATGGCATGTGCCATTATCGACGGTGACTTCACGGGAAGAGTCACTTCTTTCACCAAAAGATCCCCCAAACATATGTGGAGGAACCTGCAGCCAGTCCAAGTGGGTCCCCAGCAGGGGGAAGGACTTGGGCACCTCAATCACTGTAGTGAGCCCCCATCTTATTTATCCGGCCAAAGTATTCCAGGGTCAACTACTGTGGCAGATGAACTGGAAAAGAAAGTGTCTGTAGCCATGGTCTACCCAGACTAGGGAGATGGTCAGGAGTTGCGAGATGCCATTATGAATGGCCTTCTAACCGATGTGATCTTTGGCAATGATGTTGGGGGTGGAATTGTGACAGCGTTTCTCAACTCCATTACCTAGAGCCAAGTGGCCAGACTACAATCTTCAGGATCTCCGCTTGCACAACCCAGCCCAGAGGAACAGACCACAGCTGCTAGACAACAGCTATTACCAGCAACGACTGCATCAGCCAACCCAGAGGAAAAGACTTCAGCTGCTAGATCTTCAAAAACTGGCCAGCTCTTTGCCTCTGGAAAGACTACATCTTCTAGCAGCACAGAGGATGTTGTCTCCGGCCAATCTGATCATGTGGGCATGCAACATGATGCTCCTTCACCTAGCAGTATGCCAGCTCCTGTGGTGAGTATAGCTGACCACATTGACCTTTCTCTGACCCTGGTAACCCCAATAAAGGCCCCTGTGCAGAGTGTCACGACTTACACGATAGTGAGGACCACAGGAGAGTTCTGGCCAGCTCAGCTCTCTGATCCCTCGCTGGAAGGCATGAGGCACCAAGATGGCAGTGGCCTTTCGGGGTGGAGGTGGGAAGTGTGACCTGGTGTAATGGCTCACTGTACCGGGTAGCCAGGAAGGTAGATGGGCATAGACCTATCAAGGAACAAGTTCAACTGGTGGTCCCACAGAACTTTTGCCCACGAAATTCCTATGGCTGGACACCAGGGGAGAGACCAAACACTGAAGTGCCTGAGATAGGACTTTTTTCTGGCATGGAATGTCGGATGATATCCGAGCCTATTAGTTCTTTGATGTGTGTCAGCGTGTTGGGCGCCCCAGTGCTTATGTTACTCTCAGGTCCTTGCCAATAGTCGGGGAATCTTTCCAGCAAGTGGCTGTGGACATAGTAGATCTACTACCTGTGCCCAGTAGATCAGGGAAGATCTACTATCAGGGAAGGATTTTGCCACAAGATAGCCTAAGGCTGTAGCTCTGTCCTCAATAAGTGCAAAAATGTCAGCAGACACGTTGCTAGTAATATTTAGTAGATTAGCATTCCCTATTGTGATCCTAACTAATCAAGGGACACAGTTCGTGAGTGAACTGATCCAATATCTCTGGGCAAAGTGTGGAGTAAGGCAGCTCTGTACTGCCCCCTACCATCCCCAGACTAACTTAGTCCACAGAGTCTGGGGACCTCTTGACCTGTTCCGGGAGTCTTGGAAAGGGGTACTACCCATTGAAGATGTCTCTGCGTTGGAATATGTGATCAAGCTCAGGGATCGGTTAGAGAATCTCATGGGGCTTTTGCCATAGTGGAAGCACAAACCAAACAGAAGCCTTGGTATGATCAGGGCACATGCCAGAGTATTTGAGGTAGGGCAGAAGGTCCTTGTTCTGATGCCTACAGGTCAGCACAAGCTACAGGCTGCCTGGGCTGGACTGTACACAGTCTCAAGATACTTTGTGACATTACCTATGTGGTACATTTGATAGCTATAGTATGCGGTAGCGACCTACCATATGAATATGCTAAAGGCATACCATGAGCGTGTGGAATCAGTAGCAGTGGTTTGCTTCTTGCTGACTGAGGAACCAGGACGTGATCCACTACCTCACTGCCTCGCGGATGCCAGAGCTAAAGGTGGTGTAAAGGAAGTGGACTGAGATAAGAAGTTGAGTAACCGGAAGAGGGAGCATCTTGAAGCAGTGCTGCTGCCCTTTGCAACTCTGTTTATTAGGAAGCCCGACCGGACTTCCTTGGGGTTTCACCATGTAGACACTGGTGAGTATAGGCCGATTAGGCAACCCACTTATCAGGTCTCACCAGAGGCCAAGGAGTGTATATACAGGGAGGTTCAGGAAATGCTTCAGATAAGTGTGATCCAGCCATCGCGCAGTTCCTGGGCATCCTCCTTTGTAATGGTTCCCAAGAAGGACAAACGCGGTTTTGCCTAGATTATTGCCGGTTGAATGAGGTTACCATGTCCGATTCCTATCCCTGGCCCCGCATTGACGGTCTGTTAGATTGGTTAGCTGGAGAATAGTATATTTCAACACTTGACTTTAGCAAGGTTTATTGGCAGATACCACTTACCCCAGAGGCTCAAAAATGTTGTCGTTCATCACCCCATTTGGCCAGTTCAAGTTTAAGTCTATGCCGTTTGGGATAAAGAACACGCCAGCCATCTTCCAGCATGTGATTTATTACCTACTGGAAAGGTGTCAAGGCTTTGCTCAGGTGTACTTGGACGACATTGCCATTTTCAATAAGTCCTGGGAGGACCATCTGAAACATGTAGGCCAGGAGTTGGAGAAAATTCAGTGACCATGTCTGACACTTACCCCTTGCCCTGTATTAACGCTTTGGTAGATATACTGGACAGAGCTCAGGTTTACCTAGAAGACATTTCCAACTTCAGTAAGATTTGGGAGGATAATCTGGAGCAAGTAGGGCCAGTGTTAGGGAAGATTAGGTGGGCAGGTCTGACTGTTAAGGCAGACAAGTGCCAAATGGTGTTACCAGAATTGCAGCACCTGGGGCATTGGTGGAGAAAGGAAGGTGTGACTGGTTCACTTATAAATTATGGGATAAATTTATTGAAAGGAAATAGCGCAGGGCGCTTATTTATATAATTGCAATGTACTGATTTTACTATATCGTCTAGCACTTTGCAGAGAAATGGCATTAATTTCTGAGGTATTAATTTCTGATGCAATAAGCATTGGTTGAGGAAGTCCAGCAACAACAGACAGGGTGGCATAGGCAGTCCATCCTATCGCAGAAGACTTAAGCCAGAACCAGCTAAGGTAGATGCAGAAACAAGCACTGGCCTTTTTTGGAATTCCAGGTTACTACAGACATTTTGACCCAGAATTTAGTACTGCAGCAAAGCTACAGTTACTGCAAAGAGCCATGTCACATATTAAGTTACTATTATATTAAACTGTATTTTATTGGATAATAAATATAAAGAAAAGCCCTAGGGCAAAATGTATCTATTTTGCTAAATGGACGTTATTTCGCTTTTTTTAAGGCGATTTGGCAACCACAGATGTATGAAAGTGTGAACTGATGGGAAATCGCCAGTAAACAGACGATAGCAAAAATCTGTGCTGAATTTTGGGCATTCTAAGAATACGAGTTGTCATATGTGTGAAGATGCGATATTGCAAATCTTCATTATCTCACTTTGAAACATGATAGAATAAAAAGCAGCTTTTTATAGGTGAGATTACCAACAACCTCAGCCATTGGAGTATGTATGCTAATGATGTCTATAAAAAGGGCCACAAAACTTTATTATTCTGAGGGTGTATGAAAATGAAGTTGAATGGCAATTTTTTTTAAGACTTTGTTGACTGAAAATGAAATGTTTAATACTGAAGAGAGGAGAAGAGAGGAACATCAAAATCACCAGAGTCCGCTGACGTTTGACCCTGGACTCCCTCTCAGCGCAGGAGATTGTTCAAATGTTTAGGCCTAACAGAGGAAACCTCCAGCAGCTGTATGAGGAGGTGAGAGATGATTTGGAGTCATTAACATGTCGCTCCTGGGATGCAAAAATTAATGTGTATCTAGTTACAAAGTTTCAGCGCTCAATATCACAGATCCTACTGTGTTGGTATCTAGTTTTCTGGGCTCAGTGTAATGTTATCTGGATGTCTAGATAAACTAGATATCACTAAATGTTGTCCTGTGTCTGGTGTGATCCTAACCAGTACAGCAGGCTCGATTAAATGTAAAATCAAATTTTATGGTAACACTATTGAGATCATACCATGATGACATGTCTAATAATGTGTAAGTCCATTCCTATCTAACTCAACTGAATTCAATCCATGTCGTACAAAAATGTCCACATATCCAAATTAGAAGAAAAACTAACCAGTCCAATACAATCTAACAGTGTTCAATTTCCAAAGATTTACAAAGTTAATTAAGGAGGAGAACACAGTCCCGATACTTGCGGTTAATATGTCAAGACAGTGTTTCCTGGGTCCGATAGCAGCAAGTTGACGTCCTATGTTGTAGGAATGACTTGTCGGCTATCGATAAATAATGAAGGAGCTCATTGATCGCAAGTGTGGCGTGCGTTCCACCGTGGAGCCTACGTAGCTATTTCCGGATAGTGATATAATAGGCCAATGCGTTTTGTCACATGTACGTGACTTCTTCAAGGCTTGTTCTATTGGTGGACAATCTCCTGATCGTATCTAAAAAGTCCTTGCTTAATCGTGATAGGTCAGGATTGCCTCATAGCTGTCGTTGCGAATCCTCATGTTGTATTGCTGCTCATGCATTGCTAAAACATGTTTTATGCGCAACTCCTGATGAAAATAATATCATGATATTAAAATGTAATAATTTTAGTTAATCAAAATGTTAGTAAATGAGGAACAAATATGCAGGTGTAACATAATTACAATAATGAGAACATTATATAACACGATTGTAATATAAACAGTAAGGACTGAAGGGATAATTATGAGAATGATGCTCATATCCTGGTGTACTGATGCTATTTTCTAGCTAATAGGTCACATGTCATAAAGTGACCTTAAGACCATACAAGTGACATAAATTATACGAGTTATGCATATTAACTCTATTGCCGTCGTGTGCTTCAGAAGACTAGTGGGATGGATCTAGTACTTGTTTTGGTACTTGGAATTTCTTGAATGATTAATCTTGTGGCGTATGCTGATATTTAGAGTGGAAGTATAGATGGTGAGCTAAGTGGATACCATCTTGATTGTATAATACCCATATAAGGCCTGATGGCTAGTGGTTATCTCATCCACCTTGCTATGAATCCCATTGACTGTTTGGCAGGGAGATTAACTCTAAAGGGTAGATATTCTACAGAACTTTATATTCCACCGTGTTTATTTGCTGGGTACTAGTCAACCCTACCCAGTATCACTTCTAAGTTCGGGATGGGTTTGGGCATACATTGGGAAGTATGACAGTAAGATTTTGTTCCTCAGACCGTACCTTCCCCAGCACAAGAGGGTCATGTACAGATACGGATATCAAAATCTATATTGCCCTCAGGAGTTAGGGTCTTTAATCATATATCCACCTGAGTTCCTCCGTATTTATTGTTCTCATGTAGCATATGACTCATATAACATACAATATACTGTACATATGATAAATGGTATGTACCCTGTATATAGTATAACATATAATAGGTACAATACTCATATAACATACAATATACTGTACACATGATAAATGGTATGTACCCTGTATATAGTATAACATATAATACTCATATAACATGATACAATACATATGAAGTAAAATATATTGTTCAAAACACTGAGCCCGGATCTCACCTTGTTATGTAGTAGAAATAGCACAGGGAACATAGTAAAATAAATATCATTTCAAAATGTGTCCTCAATGTGGGGATAAGATAACGTGATAACTGATACTGTGATCCATAAAGCGGCCATTTTTTTGTAGTACAAATAGGAAATCTATTAGTTTTATAAGTCAATCCAGCGGCGGCCATTTTCCTGTAGTCTGGCAGATACACCAAAGTCATATCGTCCTCTATTGTCCGCTTATTACACGTGACCTCCGGAAGGGTGAGACCCGGACTTCATTATATGTGGTGTAATGTGTAATATAATATTATACTGTTATTATATAGAGGGGTCTGTGCAGTGATATATGGGAGTAATAACTCCCAGCACACACTGATATGGGGGATTATTATTATTATATAGAGGAGAGGGGACTGTACAGTGATATATGGGGAGTAATAACTCCCAGCACACACTGATATGGGGATTATTATTATTATATAGAGGAGAGGGGACTGTACAGTGATATATGGGGAGTAATAACTCCCAGCACACACTGATATGGGGGATTATTATTATTATATAGAGGAGAGGGGACTGTACAGTGATATATGGGGAGTAATAACTCCCAGCACACACTGATATGGGGGATTATTATTATTATATAGAGGAGAGGGGTCTGTACAGTGATATATGGGGAGTAATAACTCCCAGCACACACTGATATGGGGATTATTATTATTATATAGAGGAGAGGGGTCTGTACAGTGATATATGGGGAGTAATAACTCCCAGCACACACTGATATGGGGATTATTATTATTATATAGAGGAGAGGGGACTGTACAGTGATATAGGGGGAGTAATAACTCCCAGCACACACTGATATGGGGGATTATTATTATTATTATTATATAGAGGAGAGGGGTCTGTACAGTGATATATGGGAGTAATAACTCCCAGCACACACTGATATGGGGGATTATTATTATTATATAGAGGAGAGGGGACTGTACAGTGATATATGGGAGTAATAACTCCCAGCACACACTGATATGGGGATTATTATTATTATATAGAGGAGAGGGGACTGTACAGTGATATATGGGGAGTAATAACTCCCAGCACACACTGATATGGGGATTATTATTATTATATAGAGGAGAGGGGTCTGTACAGTGATATATGGGGAGTAATAACTCCCAGCACACACTGATATGGGGGATTATTATTATTATATAGAGGAGAGGGGACTGTACAGTGATATATGGGAGTAATAACTCCCAGCACACACTGATATGGGGATTATTATTATTATATAGAGGAGAGGGGACTGTACAGTGATATATGGGAGTAATAACTCCCAGCACACACTGATATGGGGGATTATTATTATTATATAGAGGAGAGGGGACTGTACAGTGATATATGGGAGTAATAACTCCCAGCACACACTGATATGGGGATTATTATTATTATATAGAGGAGAGGGGACTGTACAGTGATATATGGGAGTAATAACTCCCAGCACACACTGATATGGGGGATTATTATTATTATATAGAGGAGAGGGGACTGTACAGTGATATATGGGAGTAATAACTCCCAGCACACACTGATATGGGGATTATTATTATTATATAGAGGAGAGGGGACTGTACAGTGATATATGGGAGTAATAACTCCCAGCACACACTGATATGGGGATTATTATTATTATATAGAGGAGAGGGGTCTGTACAGTGATATATGGGGAGTAATAACTCCCAGCACACACTGATATGGGGGATTATTATTATTATATAGAGGAGAGGGGTCTGTACAGTGATATATGGGGAGTAATAACTCCCAGCACACACTGATATGGGGGATTATTATTATTATATAGAGGAGAGGGGACTGTACAGTGATATATGGGAGTAATAACTCCCAGCACACACTGATATGGGGATTATTATTATTATATAGAGGAGAGGGGACTGTACAGTGATATATGGGAGTAATAACTCCCAGCACACACTGATATGGGGATTATTATTATTATATAGAGGAGAGGGGTCTGTACAGTGATATATGGGGAGTAATAACTCCCAGCACACACTGATATGGGGGATTATTATTATTATATAGAGGAGAGGGGACTGTACAGTGATATATGGGAGTAATAACTCCCAGCACACACTGATATGGGGATTATTATTATTATATAGAGGAGAGGGGACTGTACAGTGATATATGGGGAGTAATAACTCCCAGCACATACTGATATGGGGGATTATTATTATTATATAGAGGAGAGGGGTCTGTACAGTGATATATGGGGAGTAATAACTCCCAGCACACACTGATATGGGGGATTATTATTATTATATAGAGGAGAGGGGACTGTACAGTGATATATGGGAGTAATAACTCCCAGCACACACTGATATGGGGGATTATTATTATTATATAGAGGAGAGGGGTCTGTACAGTGATATATGGGGAATAATAACTCCCAGCACACACTGATATGGGGGATTATTATTATATAGAGGAGAGGGGTCTGTACAGTGATATATGGGAGTAATAACTCCCAGCACACACTGATATGGGGGATTATTATTATTATATAGAGGAGAGGGGTCTGTACAGTGATATATGGGAGTAATAACTCCCAGCACACACTGATATGGGGATTATTATTATTATATAGAGGAGAGGGGACTGTACAGTGATATATGGGGAGTAATAACTCCCAGCACATACTGATATGGGGGATTATTATTATTATATAGAGGAGAGGGGTCTGTACAGTGATATATGGGGAGTAATAACTCCCAGCACACACTGATATGGGGGATTATTATTATTATATAGAGGAGAGGGGACTGTACAGTGATATATGGGAGTAATAACTCCCAGCACACACTGATATGGGGGATTATTATTATTATATAGAGGAGAGGGGTCTGTACAGTGATATATGGGGAATAATAACTCCCAGCACACACTGATATGGGGGATTATTATTATATAGAGGAGAGGGGTCTGTACAGTGATATATGGGAGTAATAACTCCCAGCACACACTGATATGGGGGATTATTATTATTATATAGAGGAGAGGGGACTGTACAGTGATATATGGGAGTAATAACTCCCAGCACACACTGATATGGGGGATTATTATTATTATATAGAGGAGAGGGGTCTGTACAGTGATATATGGGGAATAATAACTCCCAGCACACACTGATATGGGGGATTATTATTATATAGAGGAGAGGGGTCTGTACAGTGATATATGGGAGTAATAACACCCAGCACACACTGATATGGGGGATTATTATTATTATATAGAGTAGAGGGGACTGTACAGTGATATATGGGAGTAATAACTCCCAGCACACACTGATATGGGGATTATTATTATTATATAGAGGAGAGGGGTCTGTACAGTGATATATGGGGAGTAATAACTCCCAGCACACACTGATATGGGGGATTATTATTATTATATAGAGGAGAGGGGACTGTACAGTGATATATGGGAGTAATAACTCCCAGCACACACTGATATGGGGGATTATTATTATTATATAGAGGAGAGGGGTCTGTACAGTGATATATGGGGAGTAATAACTCCCAGCACACACTGATATGGGGGATTATTATTATTATATAGAGGAGAGGGGTCTGTACAGTGATATATGGGGAGTAATAACTCCCAGCACACACTGATATGGGGATTATTATTATTATATAGAGGAGAGGGGTCTGTACAGTGATATATGGGAGTAATAACTCCCAGCACACACTGATATGGGGATTATTATTAATATATAGAGGAGAGGGGACTGTACAGTGATATATGGGAGTAATAACTCACAGCACACACTGATATGGGGGATTATTATTATTATATAGAGGAGAGGGGTCTGTACAGTGATATATGGGGAGTAATAACTCCCAGCACACACTGATATGGGGATTATTATTAATATATAGAGGAGAGGGGACTGTACAGTGATATATGGGAGTAATAACTCCCAGCACACACTGATATGGGGGGTTATTATTATTATATAGAGGAGAGGGGTCTGTACAGTGATATATGGGAGTAATAACTCCCCACACACACTGATATGGGGGATTATTATTATTATATAGAGGAGAGGGGTCTGTACAGTGATATATGGGGAGTAATAACTCCCAGCACACACTGATATGGGGATTATTATTATTATATAGAGGAGAGGGGACTGTACAGTGATATATGGGAGTAATAACTCCCAGCACACACTGATATGGGGGATTATTATTATTATATAGAGGAGAGGGGAATGTACAGTGATATATGGGGAGTAATAACTCCCAGCACACACTGATATGGGGATTATTATAAATATATAGAGGAGAGGGGTCTGTACAGTGATATATGGGGAGTAATAACTCCCAGCACACACTGATATGGGGGATTATTATTAATATATAGAGGAGAGGGGACTGTACAGTGATATATGGGAGTAATAACTCCCAGCATACACTGATATGGGGATTATTATTATTATATAGAGGAGAGGGGACTGTACAGTGATATATGGGGAGTAATAACTCCCATTCCCAGCACACACTGATATGGGGTATTATTATTATTATATAGAGGAGAGGGGTCTGTACAGTGATATATGGGGAGTAATAACTCCCAGCACACACTGATATGGGGGATTATTATTATTATATAGAGGAGAGGGGTCTGTACAGTGATATATGGGGAGTAATAACTCCCAGCACACACTGATATGGGGGATTATTATTATTATATAGAGGAGAGGGGACTGTACAGTGATATATGGGAGTAATAACTCCCAGCACACACTGATATGGGGGATTATTATTATTATATAGAGGAGAGGGGTCTGTACAGTGATATATGGGAGTAATAACTCCCAGCACACACTGATATGGGGATTATTATTATTATTATTATATAGAGGAGAGGGGACTGTACAGTGATATATGGGGAGTAATAACTCCCAGCACACAATGATATGGGGGATTATTATTATTATATAAAGGAGAGGGGTCTCTACAGTGATATATGGAGAGTATTAACTCCCAGTACACATTGATTTGGCGGATTATTTTTACTATATAGGGGAGACGGGATTGTGCAGTGATATATAGAGATTTATAAGCTCCCAGCACACAGTGATAATGATGCTGGGTCCCAACCTCAGAACACCTGGATAAACAGATTAGATTATTCTAATCTGTAGGCCACAGGAATTTACAGCAGGTAAGTATTCATCAAGACAGGATCTTGGAGCAGTGATGTTTGGTGAGCTCATGTAGTCCTTACAATGATAGTTACACACAAGTTTGAGGTACTAGTGAACCCCAGAAGTTACATATGGAATAATACAATACATGGTCAAACAGGGCTCTTCTTATACAGTTTTAGAGACCTAACCTGGCAGGAGGTAATTTGTCCTTCTGCTCTTTTAACCAATCCAGGCTAATTCCACAACATCTCAGATATTTCATCAGGAATTTCACATCAGGATGTAAAATTCTCTAGACTTGGAGTTTATGCAGTTTTAAACTTTAACAATATTTACATTGATCTGTGATTTCCTAAATTACTTGCTATTGCGTTATTCAGACAGTTTCAAAGACACAGGATGAAAGTTACTCAGGATAGAAAGGTAATGACCCCCTTCCTGTGCATTCAAGTTAAAAGAGATCTTGGTCATTGAGAAGATACTTAATTAGCATGTGAGTATCCTGCCTTTAGAAGTTACAAAACAGATTTCCTCCAACATATGGCTACTACATGAGAAATCAATACATTTATAATACCATATTACAACACAATATCAAAAATCAGTTGTTATGTAACTATTATCGTGATAATATTAATAGTAATTCAACCAACAAATAAACATTCATATTATTCCACATAGTAGTAACTTCAATTCATATTATGCCACAGTAGTGCTCCCAAATCATATTATGCCAGACAGTAATGCCCCCGGCTCATATTATGCCACATAGTTGTGCCCCCAGTTCATATTATGCCACAGTAGTGCTCCCAAATCATATTATGCCACAGTAGTGCTGCCAAATCATATCATGCCAGACAGTAATGCCCCGGTTCATATTATGCCACATAGTTGTGCCCCCAGTTCATATTATTCCTCATAGTTGTGCCCACAATTCATATCATGCTTCATAGTTCTGCCCACAATTCATATCAGGACACATAGTAGTGCCTGCAGTCAGCAGTCACGTCTGGAAGCTGCTTCACTAGCTTGTGAGCTTGTGATTTCACTGCTTTTTTGATTTCAAGTGCTGTTTTTGTTTAAAGTGTGGAGTTGGTTCCAGTAAGGAGTTGAATCCAGGAAGGGGTTTAATCTGGTAAGTGGCTAGGAAAGGCTAGTACTAAAGTTCACCGTAGGCTATAAGAAGTTAGGTTAGCCATAATAAGATGAGTAGTAGCAGGCTTGATGATCTCACTCAATGCATATCTTGTCATATGTATGCACACTTGGAGCAAGTGTTCCAAGGTTTATACCTCTGTGAGAAATGTGAGCAATTGGTCTCTTTGGAAGCCCAGGTAACTGATCTAAAGCAGACCATTGCAACATTGAGAGACATTGCCAACCTGGAGCAGAGTTTACAGCTCACCGTTGATGCGTTATCTGAGCAGGGTGGAGCAGAGACAGAGGAGGATGCACAGGTAGGCATCTGGGTAACAGTTACTAGGGGTAGCAGAGGGAGGAAGAGGCAGGCCAGTTCTGAGCTAGGCAATCCCAGCAGATTTGCCATATTGGATGAAGATACTGTGGAAGGCAGTTCAGAATTGGTAGAGTTGGATGACACTGCTTCCTCTAGCAACCAGGGGAATGGTCTCTCCAGCACAGAGGGGATCAAAGTTACTCAGGGACCCAGGCAGATTGTGGTGGTAGGGGATTCAATTATTAGGAAGGTAGATAGGGCAATCTGTTACCGGGACCGTGCATGCCGAACAGTGTGTTGTCTCCCGGGTGCTCGGGCTCGGCATATTGCGGATCGGGTGGACAGATTGTTGGGAGGGGCTGGGAATGACCCAGCGGTTTTGGTGCATGTTGGCACCAATGACCGAGTTAGAGGAAGAAGGGGTGTCCTAAAGAATGATTTCAGGGACATAGGTCGCAAACTTAAGGCAAGGACATCCAAGGTAGTATTTTCGGAAATACTACCTGTGTAAGAAGGAGGGTTTTGGATTCTTAGAGCACTGGGCTCATTTCTCGGTTAGTTGCCATCTTTATTGTCGTGATGGATTGCACCTGAATGAGGAGGGAGCTGCAGTGCTAGGGGAGAGGATGGTTAGAAGGTTGGAGGAGATTTTAAACTAGGCTCCGGGGGGGAGGGGCAAGCAAGTATTTATGGGATAGACATTGAGAGTAGTAAGGAGGAATTAAACAAGAGTAAAGGGGGTGGAGAAGGGGGAAAGGGAAGCATAGCCGATAAGGAGCGGCCCTTTTTAAAGCAAAATTAAATACCTAAGGGAGGCAATAGACTTAAGTGTATGCTTGCAAATGCAAGAAGCCTGACAGGTAAAATGGGGGAGTTAGAACTAGTAGCAATGAATGAGCAGTATGATATTATAGGTATTACTGAGACCTGGTGGGATGATACACATGACTGGGCAGTCAACTTGGAAGGCTATTCTCTCTTCAGGAGGGATAGGGTAAATAAAAGGGGAGGAGGAGTATGTCTTTATATTAAGCCAGAATTAAAACCAAGTATTCAGGAAGTTATATACGAGAATATTGGTGATAATATAGAGGAATTGTGGGTTGAAATATCCAGCGGGGGAAAAAGTTCAGAGAAGTTTCTGATAGGGATATGCTATAAACCGCCAGATATTAGTACGATTGAGGAAGCCCAACTTCTACAGCAAATTGAAAAGGCTACACAACTAGGTCAAATTTTAATTATGGGGGATTTTAATTATCCGGACATTGATTGGAGTACTGAGACCTGCGGTACAGCTAGGGGAAATAGGTTTCTGAGCACGCTAAAAGACCATTACATGTCCCAATTAGTTGAGGAACCAACTAGGAACCGGACTATACTGGACCTAGTAATAACAAACAATGTAGACGTAATATCAAATATTCAGGTAAAGGAGCACTTGGGAAACAGTGATCATAATATGGTCTCATTTGAAATTAGTTTCCAGAAACAACAGTATAAGGGATCAACTAGGACTTTAAACTTTAAAAAGGCAAATTTTAATATGCTAAAGGAGTCTATAAAGAGCATAGACTGGGACAAAACCTTTGAAGGAAAAAATACGGAAGAAATGTGGGCTGTCTTTAAAATGTTGTTGGAAACATACACGTATAAGTTCATTCCTATGGGAAATAAATGTAAAAGAATTAAGTCTAAACCAATGTGGCTAAATAAAAAGGTAAGGGAAGAAATGCAAAGGAAGAAGCGTGCATTTAAATTGTTTAAGTCTGAAGGGTCAGAGGAGTCCTTCCGTAGGTACAAGGAATGTAATAAAACATGCAAAAAGGAAATTAGATTGGCTAAATTAGAAAATGAAAGGCACGTTGCAAAAGAAAGTAAGACAAACCCCAAAAAGTTTTTTAAGTATATAAATGGCAAAAGGATTAACACTGACATCAATAGTGGGGAAACTACTGGAAGGTATTTTAAGAGACAGTATTCAGGATTACTTGGTACGCAATAACATTATTAGTGGGAATCAACATGGATTTGTGAGGGATAGGTCATGTCAAACTAATCTAATTAGTTTCTACGAGGAAGTTAGTGGGAACTTAGACCAGGGCAGGACAGTAGATGTGGTCTACTTAGATTTTGCAAAGGCCTTTGATACAGTGCCACACAAGAGGTTGGTTTACAAAATAAGGGAACTGGGTCTAGAAATCAAAATTTGTACTTGGATCGAAAACTGGTTAGAGAATAGGGAACAGAGAGTTGTGATAAATGGAACATTTTCTAATTGGTCAAAGGTCTTAAGTGGAGTACCTCAAGGTTCCGTGCTGGGACCACTCCTTTTTAATATATTTATTAATGACCTTGGTGATGGTTTAGAGAGTAAAGTTTCTATTTTTGCAGATGACACTAAACTCTGTAAGGTAATAAAATCAGAGCAAGATGTAGCTTCTCTACAGAGGGACTTAAATAAACTGGAGGATTGGGCGGCTAAATGGAATATGAGGTTTAACACAGATAAATGTAAGGTTATGCATTCAGGGATCAAAAACAAGAACGCAATCTATGAATTAAATGGAATTAATTTGGGAGAATCTATAATGGAAAAGGATTTGGGAGTGCTCGTAGACAGTAGACTTAGCAATAGTGCTCAATGTCAAGCAGCAGCTGCAAGGGCAAACAAAGTATTGGCATGCATAAAAAGGGGCATAGATGCAAGGGAAGACAGTGTAATTTTGCCACTGTATAAATCGTTGGTAAGACCTCATCTTGAATATGCAGTACAGTTCTGGGCACCACTCTATAAAAAAGATAATTTGGAACTAGAAAGGGTTCAGAGAAGGGCGACAAAATTGATAAAGGGTATGGAGTCATTAAGTTATGAGGAAAGGTTAGCCAGTTTAGGCATGTTTACTTTAGAAAAGAGGCGTCTAAGGGGAGATATGATTACTATGTACAAATACATTAGGGGTCAATACAGAGAGCTTTCATGGGAACTTTTTACCCCAAGGACCATACACAGGACACGTGGTCATCCCCTAAGGTTAGAGGAGAGGAAATTTCACAACCAGCAAAGGAAGGGGTTCTTTACAGTAAGGGCAGTCAAGATATGGAATTCATTGCCAGGGAAGGTTGTGATGGCAGATTCAATAGATATGTTTAAGAAAGGGTTAGACAAATTTTTAGCGGAAAGGTGTATCCAGGGATACGACCGTTAATTTAAAATAAAGGATAGTAGTGGATATAGGGTAAAAATTGGATTGCAATATTGAGTCTGGGGGGATTTTCAAAATTGAAACAGATGGGCGGTTGCCTACTCTGGATTAATTTCAAATATAAGTGCAGGATCCAAAATAGGTTGAACTTGATGGACTGGTGTCTTTTTTCAACCTCATCAACTATGTTACTATGTTACTAAAGAAGTTGAAGATGGCCAAAACAGACGATCAAGTCATTGGTGGTCAGTGGCAGCAACAGGCAGCCAATCATGTTGCTGCCTGTTGCTGATTGGCCTCAGACAGGAAGTACTCACTTCACTTCCTGTCTGAGCAGCGAGGAGCGTTGCAGCAGAAGGGCACCTAAAGGTAAGTGAGGGGTGCTTATGTCAGTGTTGTGTATGAGGGCAGCAGGGGGGGGGGGCTGGTGTCGGTGTTGTGTGTGAGGTCAGCAGGGGGAGCTGATGTCAGTGTTGTGTGTGAGGGCAGAAAGGGGGGGGCTGGTGTCACTGTTGTGTGTCTGTGTGTTGACTAGGGGCCTTATGGCAGTGTAGAGTGTGTGATGGCACAGGGGGCTTGTGGCAATGTGGTGTGTGTGTGTGATGGCACAGGGGGCTTGTGGCAATGTGGTGTGTGTGATGGCACAGGGGGCTCGTGGCAATGTGGTGTGTGTGTGATGGCACAGCGGGCTCTTGGCAATGTGGTGTGTGTGTGATGGCACAGCGGGCTTGTGGCAATGTAGTGTGTGATGACTTTGGGGGCTTGTGGCAATGAAGTGTGTGTGTGATGGCACAGGGGGCTTGTGACAATGTAGTGTGTGTGTGTGTGATAGCACAGGGGGCTTACGGCAATGTAGTGTGTGTGTGATGGCACGGGGGGCTTACGGCAATGTAGTGTGTGTGTGATAGCACGGGGGGCTTGTGGCAATGTAGTGTGTGTGTGATAGCACGGGGGGCTTGTGGCAATGTAGTGTGTGTGTGTGTGTGATGGCGCTGGAGGTAGGTAGTGGCTAATTTTTGTGTGTTATTTGTTTCTGGGGTGTTGGTGGGGCAATTTAATTTAATAGTGGGGTTGGTACAGACCTATTAATGTAGGGTGGGATGATCAGTTTAATGTTGGGGTGGTTTCGGCACTATTAATTAAATGTTCGGCAGAGTTTTGGAAAAAGGATTGCTATTTTTTAAAAGTGAATGCCAGTTATTTAATGTATGGTAGGAAATAGGTTTATTTATTAAATGTGATTACAATTAATGTTGGGGTTGTTTGAGGGAAATGGGTCTTTTTATTAAAGGTGAATAAAATTATTTTACTGTCGGGATGGTTACAAGAAAGGGGCACTAATAATAAAACATGAGTTGTTTTGATTTAATGACGGACTGCATAGAGGCAGGGAGGCCTACTGTGTCTACTCATTGCTGGTATTTCTATATCTCATGTACCTATTCTATTTCCAAACAGGGAACCAACATTCCAGGATCCAGACAAGCACAACTGAGCTTAGGACACGAGCAGCAGCAACAAGTGTTGAAAGCAGGAAGAACAGGTAGGAGAGAGCAGGACTGTCTGCCAACTGTCCTGATTCTGGTGGGGCAGTCCTAAGTCTGGGGACTGACCCACTCAGTCAGGACCTTGTCCTGACTACAGGGACAGTTGGGAGGTATGTCCCACTTCACACTGCTCTTCTCATGAAGGGGGAGCTGCATGCTCCTAACAGTAGTGCACACAGCATTGCTCCTGTATTTAAAGGGAGATTGGAAGAGTTGGACCACCAGAGTTGTTATGGTGAGAATGGGAGTCCCAAGTTATGACGAGACATCTGGGGTTCCAAAACTTTGCAGAACGATTTGGCAGAATATTTATTGAAATAAGTCATAAACAGTAAATATGTTACACTCTGTTAATACCGCTTGTTGTGAGGGGGATATGGACACACCTAGCTGTCTGGTGGCTGATGCAATTAGATGTCTGATCAGTTTGTTTTGAGGTCGGGTGGCTGAAGAACAAAAAAGATTTCTAGCAGCAGACTAACGTCTACCTGTGATATAATGGTGTCCGTCTTCTTATTTGCACAGCTGTAATGAGCAGCAGGTAGACCGTCTGAGATAAATGTATCTGTCCCAAATTCATAAAAGTTGGGTTATATTACATTGACCATAGTATGTTGTTTTTAGTACATTTGTAAGAGTTTGGAGTTTACAGCTTATTTTATAGTGTTAATTGTATTTAATATTTACAATTGAAATTGAAGATATATAACAAATACAACCCCTGCTCTATCTGTAACTGTGCCCTATACGCACTGTCACGTAGAGTGTATATAATACTTTGTTCTGCCATTTTCTATGTGCGGCCGTACAGATTCCTCTGTTTTCGTCCATCCCCCAACGCCACGTCATTTCACTTTTTGCACTTCTCTGTTAAATGATGATTTTTGGGTGCCGCTGTAGTCAGGAGACTTGGAACGGCCCACCAACCGAAGATGTCAGGAGCTGCAGAAGAGTTATATACACTTTACTAGAGAGTGTCTAAAGAAATGGTTACCTATAGGATAGGGATTGTTCTTGCAAAATAGACCCTTGTATGTTTTCACATGTAACCCGTAAAAAATAACTCCAAATAGATTGAGTTCTATCTACCTTTTTATTGATGTCTCTGTTCATACACAGGATTGCACAATAGTGAAGATAACATCTAGTGACTGTGACGTCCCCGTGTGTCAGAAGGATTTAGCAGAACCCAGAGCCCTATTACGGTGCCTTCATTTTGCTCACTGATACGTGAGCGAAGCAATGACCAGAAGATCCTGGAGCTCAACAACAAGATCATTCAGCTGCTGACTGGAGAGGTGACTACTGGGAATGGGACATTATACAGTAACACCAGGGGATGTGTCTGGATGATGTCTGTATAATTATGTCCCATTGCTATAAGATGTGAATATGTCTATTACTCCATGCAGGAGTGGGATAATTTATAGGAGCTATGGGGTCTTTGTAAGAAGGTAATGATGGAGAATCACTGGACCATCACATCACTAGGTAAGGGAGACTTTGATTTATTGTAAAGGGAAAAGCTTTTTGAAGGCCACCTAGATACAAACATCATCTGATCATCACCTATAAACAATGTATTCAGTCATGTGTCTCCTACAGATGGATCCAGTAACATAAATTCCCCAGAGAGATGTCCTCGTCCTCTTTATTCACAGGATTGTACAGAGGAAAATCACAGTATCCCACAAGAGTATCAGGTAGATGGAATTTAGGGTCCTACCAAAATACCAAATCCTTTTCAGTTTATGATCTGTTGAGCAGCTGTATGTGTCTTGTATACTTATGTTCTACTGTTTAATCTCAATTAATGAAATCAGGCATAACGTAAGTATTGTTTTATGGGTTATTTAGGGTGAAGATCTGAGAAATATTAAGGTAGAGGGAGAAGAAGAGACAAATGTGAGGGGTGACCAGCAGTGTAAGGAGGAGGAAATCCCTACAGATATCCGCACAGGTGAGTAATAAACGCTTATTACAGAAAAGAGTCACATATTCTCCTTGTTCAGTCACTACAACAATCACTTATTCTACACCCTCCTCTGTCAGTACAAACTAATGTGGAAAAATGATCTGATCATTGGGGGAGTAAGGACATTTCAATGTGTGCTACCATCCAAGAGATCTGATCAGTCTCCCCTAAGAAATCACCCCCATCACATCAAACACTTCAGACAAACTCTTTCTCATATAGAACTATTACCGCACACTCGTCATTGCACCATAATTTCCCTCAAATCTCTATACTTGAATACTATGTTTTGTTGCTCTTCATCTTCTGATCTGTCTCTGTATCCTGCTCTGCCCGATGTTTTGTTCCACTTTTGTTGTTGCCCACTGTGAACACACTACTTTCCCAAATCTACCCACGTTACACTAGCTGGCCACCCAGTGGTGCCTTACTATGCCAGGGAAGCCTACCCAGTAACTTCTAAGGTTCAAGTAGTAACTCAGGCAAATGCAGTTAGTAAGTAAAACAATACATTTTATTGTAATAAAAACAATTGCTACAATATTATTATTATTATATACAACCAGTAAATAAATACCAGTCAGGTTTACCACATCAGCTGTCCCTTACTCCACTAGCTTAAGGAGTTATAGTCACCTGGCTGTCCTGACTTGATGACTGTGACTGGATCACTGATAAATAACTTAATTGTGGCTGGATCATGTAGAAATAATTTATTGTAGAAATGTATTTAAATCAGAGGTGCAGGCACCAATGTATAATTTGAAATGCACTTATCGTGTGACATTGGGATGTGTTTTGTATGCAATTGTCATTGTTTGGGTTTTATAACTTCGGTAGAGGAAGTCTATTTGCTGATAGCAGGAAATGTTAAATAAGTCTTTATGTGAAGTGACAAACACCTGTTTAGCCTGTATATCCAGCAGGGGGCCGCTGCCTGGCTGTCTGGCGTGGCTGCATCTCAGATAATGCAAGCATTAAGTTTTAGCACATAACTGAGAAATGTAAATATTTTGTTAGCTTTGCATTGCATGTAAATCCATCTTTTGGTAAACAAATTGCATCCTGATTCTAAAAAAAGCCCGTGAGGCTGTGTCCAAATCATTATAAAAAGCACTGTCTTCTATTGGACATTGTTCTTCTGATTCCATCTGACCTGAGCACTGATACCTTCAATCAGTGTGACTTCAAATAAACATCACTTGCTTCAAAGACCTGCTTGAGAACATCTTCCATGCTGAAAATCCTGTGACCTACAGATTAGACCCAAAATCTAATCCGTTCCCGGCTGTTTTTGAGGTTTGGACCCAGCATCCAGTAGCACCGCTCTGCCGCTACCCAGCAGCTCTGGCCAGTGTGATAGGCTAGGGAGGTTCCATCCACAGCAACCCTGATCCATAGAAAAGGTCAGGAGTACCAGCCCAGGTACACCAGTAAAGGGGTACACTAGCAGCGACAGTTACCCAGAAGGAACGCTGTTATGGATGCCGTAAAGGAGTCCAGTGGTGGCAGCAGCATAAACCCCTCCTACTGCGGTGAGAGGGCGCGTTTGGGACAACGAAAAGGAACGGTGGCAAAGTAAGCCCAGCTGGTTCCCAACAACAGCAGACAGGGTGGCATAGGCGGTCCATCCTGTCACAGATTTCTGGTGGCAAGCGGTGGGATAACCGCAGGCGGTTTTTCGTGCACCAGTCGGGAGAGCCAAGTTATTTAGGAGAGGAATAACTGCAGCCAGGAGAACGCACAGGATGTCTGATTACACCGACATGTCCAGGGCGGACCTCGAGACTCTGTGCAGTGCCAAGGGCATTGACATTAGCCATTTGCCAAACAGGGCAGAGATGGGAGAGGCGCTGAGGGAATGGCACCGACTGCATGGTACCCAGATGGAGGAAAATTATGGCGACGGCGGCCCAGTTGACGACCGGAAGCTAGGTAGCCCAGACAGCAGAGATTCCTTCTCAACAGCCTGCAGCAACTTCTACCCAGCAGACTGCACCCGCTCAACCAGCCCCTCTGTCCTATGACGAGCGCAGGGCTGCCAGGCTAAAGATCCAGCTGGCGGCCTTAGGGGACAATGCATCTGCAGCTGAGCGGGCACATGTCATTGTGGCATGGTGCCAAAAGGGAAGGGCAAAAGCAATGCAGTCTAGGGGGGAGGCGCCCCCTAGGGGATCAGGACTGTCATCTCTACCTTGCCCTAAAATTGAGGACTGTGTTGGTAATATTGATTAGCACTTACAGGCTATCAGCTGTACCCAGAGAGGAATGGGTTAAGTATCTGGTGCCCACACTGCAAGGACGTGCAGTGGAGGCCTACCGTGGGGTGCCCACAGAGGACTGTGCGGACTATGATAAAGTGAAAAGGGCACTCCTTAAACGGTACACTAATACCCCAGAGACCTATCTTCTGAATTTCCGGGACCTTACAAAGCACCTCCACGCCGCTCATAAGGAGTTTGCCAACCTGCTGCGGGAGTCAGCCATGAAGTGGGTTGGCGGATCAGTATGTGGCAGTGAGGCCACACTTGCAGAAGCGCGAGGCTCACAGCCAGGACCAACGTACTGTACAATCAGGGGGATTCCCCTCTTCTCACCCCCAAAAGCAAGTACCTAACGCTCGGGTACCATTCGCCAGCCTCCGCCCCATCCTGTCCCTGGGAGTCATAAGAGACCACCGGAGCCCAGGCTGGAGACGAAGTGCTAAAACTGCGGGAAAACCAGTCATTTAGGGATGGGACTGTCTCAAAGCCCCAGCACCCCAGACTTGTGCCCCAATCCGAGTCCTGGGGCCCGGCTGACTTACTTAACTGGCGAAGGTGAGCCAGTAGACACTGTTTCCACCCCTCCCAGCCCAATGGAGTGTGGTGTATCTGAAGGTGACTCAGCGGAGAGTCACCTGTGTGTCCAAACGTCCCCCCAAAAACATGTGGAGGAACCTGTAGCCCGTCCAAGTGGGACCCCTGCAGGATGAAGGACTGAGAGACTCAGGGGCCTCAATTACTGTTGTGAGTCCCCATCTTATTGATCCTGCTGCAGTATTGCAGGATCTCACTGCCAAAGTTACTGTGGCAGATGGACTGGAGAAAGAAGTGCCTGTAGTAAGGGTGTATCTGGACTGGGGAGATGGCCAGGAGTTGCGAGATGTTGCTGTTATGGATGGCCTCCCAACTGATGTGATCTTGGGAAACGATGTTGGGGGTGGAATTGTAACCGCATTTCTCAACTCTATTACCCGGAGCCAAGCTGCTAAGCTACAGTCTTCAGGATCTACACCTGCACAACCCAGCCCAGAGGAAAACGCAGCTGCTTTTTCTTCACGAAACAGACAGCTCTTTGTCTCTGGAAAGACTACGTCCTCTACCAACGCAGAGGATGTTGTCTCTTGCCAACATGATCTTGTGGGGGGTCCCGGGGATGCTCGTGTCCCTAGCAGTTTGCCAGCTCCAGCGGTGAGTATAGTAGACCACAGTGACCCCCTTTGACTGACCCCACTTTGACTGACCCTAGTCACCCCAACATAGAACCCCCTGCAGCGTATCCTGACTTAGACGATAGTGGTGGCCGCAGGGAAGAGTTCAGGGCAGCGCAGCTCTCTGATCCCTCACTGGAAGGCAAGAAGTGCCAGGCTGGCAGCAGCCCCTGCGTTGGAGGTGGGTAATGCGACCTGGCATAAAGGGTTGTTGTACCATTTAGCTAGGAAGGTAGATGGGGATAGATCAGTCCGGGAACAAGTTCAACTGATGGTACCACGGGGCTTTCTCTCTAAACTTTTGTCAGTTGCCCATGAAATCCCTATGGTGGGACACCAGGGAAGAGACCGAACACTTAAGCGCCTGACACAGAACTTTTTCTGGCTTGCAATGTGTATGATGTCCGGGCCTACTGTAAGTTCTGTGATGTGTGTCAGCATCTCGGATGCCCAAGTGCCCGTGCTCCCCTCAGGTCCTTGCCAATAATTGGGGAACCTTTTCAGCGAGTGGCTGTGGACATAGTAGGTCCCCTGCCTGTGCCCAGTAGATCAGGGAAGAAGTACATCCTCACCGTGGTGGACTACGCTACCCGGTATCCAGAGGCTGTAGCTCTGTCCTCCATAACTGTGGAAAAGTTAGCGGACGCGCTGCTAGGAGTATTTAGCAGAGTAGGGTATCCTAGTGAGATCCTAACCAATCAATGGACACAGTTCACAAGTGAATTGGTTCAGTGTCTCTGAGCAAAGTGCGGAGTGGGACAACACTGTACTGCCCCTACCATCCCCAGACTAACGGACTGTGCGAGCGGTTCAATGGCACTCTGAAGTACATGCTACGGGCATTTTTAACTTCGGATAAGGGGGACTGGGAATGCTACCTGCCACACCTCCTGTTTGCTTATCTGAAGGTGCCACAGGAGTCTACTAGTTTCTCCCCTTTTGAGCTACTATATTGCCGCAGAGTCCGTGGACCTCTTGACCTGTCCCGGGAGTTTTGGGAAGGGGAGCTACCCACCCAGGATATCTCTGTGGTGGAGTATGTGTTGAAGCTCAGAGATCGGTTAGAGAATCTCATGGGGCTCGCGCAGGCAAACTAGAAGACTTGGTATGATCAGGGCATGTGTGCCAGAGTGTTTGAGGTAGGGCAGAAGGTCCTTGTTCTGATGCCCATGTGTCAGAACAAATTCTTGGCTGCCTGGGTTGGACAGTACATGGTCTCAAACCTCCTGAGTGACATCACCTACGTGGCGTCATTTGATAGCAAAGGTAGGTGGCAGCAGACCTTCCACGTAAAAATACTGAAGGCATACCATGAACGTGTGGAGTCAGTAGCAGCGGTTTGCTGCTTACCAGCTGAGGAACTAGGAAGTGACCATTACCTGACCTCCCCGCGGATGTCAGAGGGGAAGATGGTGTAGAGGAAGGGGGCCGGGGTGAGCAGTTAGATGAGCAGTCAAGGAGAGTCTATACAGGAAGATGTTAGGGCTGCATGAGCTAGGTGTGATCCAGCTATTGTGCAGTCCATCTGTTTCCTCCGGTCTATTGGTTCCCATGAATGATAAGGCAACGCGGTTTTGTGTATACTACCGCCAGTTGAATAATGTGCCCATGTCTGACACCTACCTCTTGTCCTGAATTAACGCTTATGTAGATGAGTTGGACAGAGTTCAGGGTTACCTAGAATACATTTCCATTTTCAGTAATCTGGAGCCAATAGGGCTAGTGTTAGGGAAGATTGTGTGGGCATGTGTGAGGATACCGGGTTTAACGTAACCTTCTGCACCGCACAGCTGGCCTACTCGGTACGTGCCCAAGGTTCAAAATCACCCAGGCAAATATCCGAAATAAAACAAATAAGTTTATTTAACAAAATGGTAGCGCAAAACAGCAATAAACATATTTAAATAATAACTTGCAACAAATAACACTACAGTCTGGCACAGACAACATACAGGGTATAATGAAAACAACTCACCAGTATCCTTTTCACTTTCAGGGACTGCTGTCTATCAATCCAAGCTTATCCCCCTTTCTCCTTTAATGTACCAGCAAAGATAGCGGCCTTGAGTCACTGTCACTCCGCTTTCAGCGGACATACAGCTCCTCAAGACCTAAAGAGGTAGATTAGGGCAACGGCAGTACTCCAGGGACCGATTGTCCCTTTCTTGTCAGGGGCAGAGATTTATATCTCAACGCCAGCCTGACTTCAGCTATCACTTGGTAGTAAATGCCAATTTGCTGTTTTCTGGAGCTGGTTTTTAAAGGCATAAATTACCTCCTTAGGAGTTTAAGGACCTGCCTGATTGGTCCTTTTCTGTGTTTACCTTTTCACAGGTAAACATACAGACAAAGGGATAGCAGATGAGTCACTACTGATTTAATTAGGGACAGTTATTGTTCTGTTGCTATACAGTAGAGTTTGTTAAAAAAGGAGAAATCACAATCCAGACACATTTACATTTTAATACACAATGCAGTCCTCTGTAATTAAACATAGAGCTCTGTCTGTGGGCCTTTTCCTTATGTTAGCAGACACAGACCCACAGCTAAACAAAGACAAGAGACCCACTGGTGTGATGTGTATTCATACAGGACTGATGGACATAATCTTTGCCTAGGCTGAAGCAATGGACTAGTCTGCAAGATAACAATACATGCTGGCAGACATTCTAACTACTTTCAAAATAGAATACACAAGCTTAAATATGACTGACAAATATGGGGAACCAGAGGGCTAGAAAAATTACATGTTTTTATAGTCTGCAGTTTGTGAGAAACGAGATGCAGACAGGTTAAGGTGGTATTAATACCTTGTTTCCCAACAGCATGTCTGACTGTTAGGGCAGAGAAGTGCCAGATGGTGATGTCAAAGGTACAGTACCTGGGTCATCGTGTGGAGGGAGGTAGGGTTGGGAAAGATCCAGCTAAGGTAGAGACAATCCAAGACTGGCCCCAGGCCACGACCCAGTTACATGTACTGGAATTCTTAAGGACTGCAGGGGGCTACAGACGTTCTGTCCCAAACTTTAGTATTGTAGCGAAGCCCTTGACAGATCTCACTAAGAAGAAACTCCCCAAAGTAGTTGACTGGACACCCGCTTGTGAGCTGGTATTTCAGTCATTAAAGGAAGCCCTGGTTCATGCTCCAGTACTGTTGGTGCCCTATTATGACAAGGACTTTATTATGCAAACTGATGCGTCACAGTATGGACTGGGAGCAGTACTTAGTCAGGTGGGGCCAGATGGGCAGGAGCACCCTGTGGCCTATTTGAGCAGAAAACTGCTATGCCGGAAGCTGGGGTATTCCACAATTGAGAAGGAATGTTTGGCCATTGTGTGGGCAGTGAAAAAACTTCTACCTTATTTGTATGGACGACATTTTACTGTGGTGACTGATCATAATCCTTTAAAGTGGCTACAACACACCTCATGAAAATGACCATTTGTTGCGCTGGAGCCTTGCTCTTCAAATTTATGACTTGGACATAATTCACAAGCAAGGAAAGGATCACAGCAATGCGGATGGAATGTCTGGGCAGGAAGAGCCGGATCCTCCGGGTCACTCCCGGTAACCCTCAGAACTGTGGACCAGGATCCAAATCGTAGGGACATTGCCCGCATGGACAAGGGGGGAGGAGTGTGACTGGATCACTGATAACTTAATTGTGACTGGATCATGTAGAAATAATTTATTGTAGAAATGTATTTCAATCAGAGGTGCAGGCACCAATGTATAATTTGAAATGCATTTATCGTGTTACATTGGGATGTGTTTTGTATGCAAGTGTCATTGTTTGGGTTTGTAACTTTGCTAGAGGAAGTCTATTTGCTGATAGCAGGAAATGTTAACTAAGTCATTATGTAAAGTGACAAACGCCTGTTTAGCCTCTATACCCAGCAGGGCCGCTGTCTGGCGTGACTGCATCTCAGATAATGCAAGCATCAAGTTTTAGCACATAACAGAGAAGTGTAATTATTGTTAACTTTGCATTGCATGTAAATCCATGTTTGGGTAAACAAATTGCATCCTGAGCCTCTGAGGCTGTGTTCAAATCAGTACGAAAAGCACTGTCTTCTATTGGAAATTCTTCTTCTGATTCCATCTGACCTGAACACTGATACCTTCAATCAGTGTGACTGGAAATAAACATCACTTGCTTCAAAGACCTGCTTGAGAGCATCTTCCATGTTGAAAATACTGTGACCTACAGATTAGACCCAAAATCTAATCTGTTCCCGGCTGTTTCTGAGGTTTGGACCCAGCATCTAGTACCACCGCTTTGCCGCTACCCAACAGCTTTAGTCAGTGTGATAGGCCAGGGGGGGTCCATCCACAGCAACCCTGATCCATTGGAAGAGATCAGGAGTACCAGCCCAGGTACACCAGTAACGGGATACACTCACAGCATCAGTTACCCAGAAGAAACCCGGTACTGGATGCCGGTAAAGGAGTCCAGTGGTGGCAGCATTTGTAAGCCCCTCCTACTGCGGTGAGAGGGCGTGTTTGGGATAACGAAAGGGAACGGTGGCAAAGTAAGCCCAGCCGGTTCCCAGCAGCAACAGACAGGGTGGCATAGGCAGTCCATCCTGTTACAATGACCCATGGATCGATATTCCACTGTTAGAGAATGGCAACTCAAAAACCAGCCACCCTGCAGCTTCCAGACATCAATTCTCAGAATGATTATAGTAACATAACATAGTTGATGAGGTTGAAAAAAAAACACCAGTCCATCAAGTTCAACCTATTTTGGAACTCCTGTGATCACTCACTTATATTTGAAATTGATCCAGATTAAGCTACTGCCAATCTGTTTCAATTGTGAAAAATCCCCCCAGACCAATATTGCAGTCCAATATTTTCACTATATCCACTACTATCCCTCATTTTAATTAATGGTCACATCCCTGGATACACTTTTCCGCTAAAAATGTCTCTAACCCTTTCTTAAACATATCTATTGAATTTGCCATCACAACCTTCCCTGGCAGTGAATTCCATATCTTGAGTGCCCTTAGTTTACAGAACCCCTTCCTTTTCTGGTTGTGAGACTTTCTCTCATCTAATCTTAGGGGGTGACAGTGTGTTCTGTGTATAGTCCTTGGGGTAAAAAGTTCCTATGAAAGTTCTGTGTATTGACCCTTAATGTATTTGTATCACCTCCCCCCTGGAGTGGCTCCTTATATCTAGGGTCAAATTTTCACAGTGTTTTCCCCTCCTTGGGCAAACTCTTGGGTCTCCCCTTCCTAAACATTGGTGAGTGCTGGACTAGGGGGTTGTAGGGGGAGTGGAGATAAGCTGTTATTCCACAGTGGCTCCCCATGCGGTTTCCCAGATAGAATGCCATTTTAGGCAGTCCTGTGGACAATGGGTACTAATTGGCCTTCCCCACCTCCAAATATTAGGTATAAGATAATTAGCCCCTTACACTACTTTGTGAGGTCACAGGGTCCCCAGCTGTTCAATGCTTCCTGTAGAGAAAGGAGGGGGAGAATGAATGTAGCTACAGCCTTTTCACCTGTGTCCTGGAACCTGATAGCCATAACCCACCTGGCTACACTTTAAGAACAATGAATAACAGCTTCACTGTAATATCAACAATATTCAATAAACAATATACATATTTACAATGAGCTACAATGTACCCTTATCCATATGTAGTTAGACACTGTAGTTGTACTCTGGTGAGCTGCGGAACAAAACCAGGGCTATAAAAAGTACATGTTATAATCCACATATTGTGAGAAACGAGGGACAGGCTTGTTATCAAACTTGTTTCGTCACACCCATTTGTGCCCTGCTTCATTCTCCTACTGTGTCCTGATGCTCTCCTTCGCTCTATGCCATCATCATTCTGAGTTGCTATTTCCTATTCAACTCTACTGCTCTGTCCTCATCTCCACTCATACTCCTTCTCGCCCACTGCGGTCTTCTAACGACCGCCGTCTCACTTCCCATCTGGTCTCCACCTCTCATTCCCGCATTTAAGACTTCTCCAGTGCTGCCCCCCTTTTCTGGTACAATCTCTCCCGTTCCATCAGGCTGTCTCCTAGCCTGTCAAACTTTAAAAGCTCCCTCAAAACCCATCTGTTCAGGTTAGCCTACTCTCCCCACTCTAACCCTGCTCTCTCACATCCCTCTTTCTTTGTATACTAACTTTTCTGTACCTAGCTCCTCTTACTCCTAATTACTCCTGTTATTCTTTATCCACATGATTCTCGACCCTCACCACATCTCGCCACCTTGTCTCCTGTCAGTCTCCCCTCACCTTTAGATTATAAACTCCCTTGTGCAGGGCCCTCTTTTCTCATGTCCTCCTGTTTACCTTTGCCTTTAGCCCTCTACCTCTTCTCTCCATTTTGTCACTTGACTCCTGTCCCCATCATTCCTCTTCTTTAGTGCCTCCTCTTCTCTATCTCTGCCTAGATCCTGTAAGTGGTGCCCACTTTACTGGACACTGGTGCAACCCCTTTTTCACTCCCCACCTCCCTCCTTCACTTCCCTCTTTATCTGTACACTGGAAGTCACTTTAACCTCTTTGCCCTGTGCACCTTTCTCTGCTAGGTTTGTAATTATTTATACTTATTGCACTTTGTTTATACTTATTTCACTTTGCTTTTACTGCACTTTGTTTCTGTACTACCCTGTATGCCATGTATCATTCCCCTGTACTGTTATCCCATGCCCTTGTACGGCACTGCAGACTCTTTGTGGCGCCTCATAAATAAAAGACAATAATATTTGCAAATTGTAATTAAACAACTGAACATCCAGAGCTCACTACTATGAATTAATTCTACTCTATGTACAAACAAGACATCTATTTGAATACATTTATTTTATTTTTAGCAGATGGACTCCAAAGCAGCAATATCTCAGAGGGACATCTCATTTTGTCTCCAGATTTTAAAATTGAAGATAACATGATACAAGTTTCTACAGGAAAAAAAGCCATTAGCCTAAATATACATCCAGTAGTTCATAGTGCAAATATATCATCTGATCCCCGTAAGGGATGTTCTACTGATAACTCAGATATTCTTACACGTAGTACAACTCATACAGGCTTTCTGTGTTGTAAATGTGGAAAACGTTTTTTACATCATTCTGTCTTTGTTAGACATCAGAGAACTCACAGAGGTGACAAATCATTTCTATGCTCTGAGTGTGGGAAATGTTTTACATATAAATCGAGTCTTGTTCGACATCAGGGAACTCACACAGGTGACAAACCATTTCCATGCTCTGAGTGTGGGAAATGTTTTACATATAAATCGAGTCTTGTTCAACATCGGAGAACTCACACAGGTGAAAATGCATTTTCATGCTCTGAGTGTGGGAAATATTTTACATATAAATCGCGTCTTGTTGAACATCAGAGATCTCACACAGTTGAGAAATCATTTCCATGCTCTGAGTGTGGGAAATGTTTTAAACAGAAATCGGGTCTTGTAAATCATCAGAGAACTCACATAGATGAGAAACCATTTCCATGCACTGAATGTGGGAAATGTTTTATACTTAAATCGAGTCTTGTCGAACATCAGAGAGGTCACACAGGTGAGAGAGCATTTCCATGCTCTGAGTGTGGAAAATGTTTTACATATAAATCGCGTCTTGTTGAACATCACAGAGTTCACACAGGTGAGAAACCATTTCCATGCACTGAGTGTGAGAAATGTTTTAAACAGAAATCAGGTCTTGTTAATCATCAGAGAATTCACATAGGTGAGAAACGATTTCCATGCTCTGAGTGTGGTAAATGTTTTACACATAAATCGATTCTTGTTCAACATCAGAGAACTCACACAGGTGAGAAACCATTTCCATGCTCTGAGTGTGGGAAGTGTTTTAAACAGAAATCGGGTCTTGTTAAACATCAGACAATTCACACAGGTGAGAAAGCATTTCCATGCACTGAGTGTGAGAAATGTTTTACATATAAATCTTTTCTTGTTCTACATCAGAGAATTCACACAGGTGAAAAACCATTTCCATGCTCTGAGTGTGAGAAATGTTTTAGATATAAATCGGGTCTTGTTAAACATCAGACAACTCACACAGGTGAGAGAGCATTTCCATGCACTGAGTGTGGGAAATGTTTTACAGATAATTCGGGTCTTGTTAAGCATCAGAAAACTCACACAGGTCAGAATCCCTTTCAATGCTCTGAGTGTGAGAAAAGTTTTACATATAAATCATATTTTGTTGAACATCAGAGAACTCACACAGGTGAGAGACCATTTCCATGCTCTGAATGTGGGAAATGTTTTACACTTAAACCGCAACTTGTTAAACATCAGAGAATTCACACAGGTGAGAGACCATTTCCATGCTCTGAATGTGGGAAATGTTTTACACACAAAGCGTGTCTTGTTAAACATCAGAGAACTCACACAGGTGAGAAACCATTTGCTTGCTCTGAGTGTGGGAAATGTTTTACACAAAAATCGTGTCTTGTTCAACATCAGAGAACTCACACAGGTGAGAATCTGTTTCCATGCTCTGAGTGTGGGAAATGTTTTACATATAAATCGCGTCTTGTCCAACATCAGAGAAGTCACACAGGTGAGAAACCATTTCCATGCTCTGAATGTGGGAAATGTTTTACATGTAAATCAGCTCTTTTTACACATCAAAAAAAAAAAGTCACAGCTGAAAACCATTTCTTTAAAGTAATAGACAAGGAACAGGTTTGCCACAATTCAAATGTTGTGAAAGCCTTTAATTTGTAAGTGAAAACTATAAAAATCTCCATAAATTTTTTTATGGTGTGTATACTCAACGATATAGTAACATCACTTAGTTTGTGAGGGTATTTCAAATCACATAGTATATTAAAATGTTAGAATTGAATTATCAGTCACAGTTATTGGTGGAATGTGTGCCTTCAAAACATTACTTGCGGGACTTATTTCCGTTTCCTTTCTCTTATTAGATATCTGTGTCTGTGTATATAATCCTGACAATGGGCTGGAGATATAGGGGTAAACCAATCAGCTATTATTTTGAAGAACGTACTTGATAAATGATAGCTAGAATCTCATTGGTTGCTATAACAGTCACTTTTTTTTTTTAGATGGTTTGATACTTTTACCCCAAAATGTCTGATCTTTGGAAATGTTTTATTATGTTTGGTCATTCTCTGTAATTGAAGGTGGTTTTATATAATTCAAGTAATATGTGACTACTTACTGAGTATAATTTAGAAATCTACAAAAATGTGTGCCCACAGTGCAGATGCAATTATTAGGGTACATGGCTATTTTCTTACAAGCTTATTCATTTATACAGGGATATGCGCAGGTTGGATGGTCAACCTGCATATGCAGGGCTGCAAATCTCTATGGGAGGAGCTAAGAAGATGCAGACTGATATAGCACCCACATGTGAAAATTATATTTTATTTATTGGATGTCTAAGTGAGGTTGAAAGGGTGGAAAGTGTGTTTGTTCAGGGGTCTTTTCATATTAGCAGGTGCGTGCAGGGCCTTTTTCATCCTGCAAAAGGACTTGAATTTTGCACATGATTACAGGTTATGGAGATCAAGTCTAGTTGTATATATTTAAATGGGATGCATTTTATACCTTATATGAGGAGGATGGTCTTAAAATATCAGGTTTTTGAAGCATAGTTTTTGTTGTTTTCTCCATGTGCTCCCAAAAGCGGATTGCGAGTAAACACCTATGTATGTGCTAGGCCAATAATTAGGCACATTTGTGTATAATTCAATGCTCTCTGCATTTTTTCTGGTTGGTAAATTGCATTCAGCAAATCTCTGGTTGGGTTTTCCTGGAAAAACATTACTAAGAAATAGATTCCTCACCTACTTTCAGCAGCCGGGTGTCTTGTACCTTTTAGATAGTGAGAACCTCTCTCATATTCCATTCTACTCCCAATATTCAGATAGACGCTTGGGCAACATAGCTTAAGGAAGGTATAAGACTAAATGCACCTAAAAAATGCAATTTAAAATACTGAAAAACACCTTAGGCATTAGAATATTTTAGGGTCTTATACTTTCCCGCTCATTCTATTACAGTACATTCATGACTATTGTTATAGAAAACCTTATATATTGTATACTGTAGTTTGCACCCTGACAAATGTTAAATATTTTAGGTTCAGTATGTTTTTATTTTGTTTCTATGCCTTTTATTCTTTATATAGTGAATAAGTATATGAAATAACAGTACAATACTTTTTTAGACACAAAGTGGTATTCTATGATCTATTCACAAATACGGTTATAAAATCTGTAATTACCATCCCGACTTCATGTTTCTTGTATGATTATTTAAACTAGATAAAAAAGATGGTGGGAAGTGACGGAAGGGAGACGGCTGATAAGGGTGTATTTTGCATAAAATATGGAGGGAAGAGTGTCGGAGTCCAAAGTGCTCAATGTTGGTTTGGCAATAATCTAGTATTTCTATCTTGTGGTCCACCCTTAAAGCCCTGTCTCTTTCAGCAGTCTTGACCAGATCATTGAGTGAGTTAGTCTATTGTGTCACCCTACTGCAGTTACCGACAATTCTACAGACCTAGTTCCTGACACTTGTTACCTGTATTTGCTTCTCCAGCAATAAGGACTTCATATCCTTGTCACATTTTACCCATCTCAGACTTGTGACCTACTTTGTGACACTCCACACCCAATATAGAATGATCTGGAATAAATCGTATCCTGTTTGAGAGTTCCCTTGTCCTGCTTGGATGTTTGCTGACCACTAAGCTACCAGTTTTATCAATGAACTATAAAAAGTAGCATACACAACAAAGCTCTCTGTGATTGTGCTGCCTGTAGAAGTACAATACATAGTTTCACCACACTTATACAGCAATACAATATAGCAAGATCAGAAGCTTGTACTCCGTTATATACAAAAAATGTAAAAGTAAAATAAGGTGCAATATGTGTCTCTAGTTCCCCTAAAAACAGACTCCTCCAGTATTTATTTCTTGTAAGGTGGATGCTTTTTCTCAATAAGGTGTCTTTAAAATATCACTCATGTTGCATGATATATATGTAAAAAAAAAAAGCAATACAATAATATGGTACAGTATGGAGGTCACTCCAGTGTATCACACACTATATGTTATATACAGCTGATCTTCCCCACATAAAGTAATTATAGAATAAATAATCTGAAATAATAAGTATTGACCTCATTAGCAATCAAATAATATTTTCCCCATAATATGAAAAATAAAATTTGTCCCATAAGTTAATAATGTTGTCCCCCTAGTCATTAAATAATGAGTAAAAGAGCTACACCTGGTGTGCCCACTTGTGTCTCTATGCTTACTTAAAATCAGAAGTCATCAACAATTATATAATTGCGGGAAAAGATCTTTAGGTTTTATCGCCTGGTGGACAAAACAGAAAAACATTACTACAGAAAGTGAAACTGCAATTGACAATGACACAGTGTTAGTGAAAACCTCTATTTGTCTTCTGTAACATCTCATACCTGGAAAAGAGAGTTGCTGTGACCAATCACAGATCCAGAAGGATGAGAGAGACACTTCTGGACGAATGACAAAACTCTCTGTCTAACTCATGTATATTACAATTGTGGAACTGTTACAGAGAATAAATGTAGGTGCTTCTGGATTTGGAACCAGAGCATTCATCTTTAAAAGCTTTTGTATCTATGCTGGTCATATTGCATCACAGATAGGCTGATTGCCAATATTTTTTTACCTGAATAAAACTTTATTAATTTTTCCAATATTTGATCAGACAATCAATTATTATACTGTAATATAATGTAAAATCATGGTATTTTCTTTATAATATTTATGTTTATAACCAGTAAGAACAGCTGTATAAAATATGTGCAAAATAAAGATATGAAGGATTAACAAAGTACAGAAGAGAGAGCTTAGCGTCTCTTTGGTTTTTATTTTAAATGAAGGTGAAAAATAACCGGTATTTACACCATAATTGCACACACTATCTTCTTCTTCTGCTCCTGGATGCGCTTGTTACATCACCATACGCATTTACACTTTCTTTCTTATGACGCTCCTACTTCAGTCCTTTAAACCTAATTTATTGTATCACACAGATTTCTCTATATAATATCTCCTGTATCAAGATATTATGAATTCATAATCACAACACAGATATATATGTATGCAATATAATGTTTACTTGTACAATAGTGTAATAATATCTTTTCAATAACAATCTTACCCATGGTACATATAATAGATGACATTTTGTGTGTAGGTACAATAGCTTATTATTTTCTTGCTACTTATGTATATGTACCTGCGTGTATGTGTGTATCTCAGAATTCATTACAATTCTCATGTTGGCTGCATTATCTCCATCCTAATTGCATACATGCTGTCAGGCCGCAGGCCTTCAGAGGAGTATAACGGAACAGAACACTAACCGGTATTCGCGCCACTGAACTAGCAGGTGCGGAGTCTAATGTACCCCTGGTGTTCGCCAGGGACCCCCGCAAGGAGGTTTGGACTTCGCTGCACAGGGTACGCAGGTCGCGGTCCTACTAGCCAGTTGCCGGTGTAGTGTAGAAGGGTCAGACGGTCCGGGTCGAGCCAATCAGGAATGTACGGTACCAGGGAGAATCCGAAAGAGTGGTCAGCAAGCCGAGGTCGAAGTACAATATGGGTCACACAGACAATAGGATGGTCGCCAAGCCGGGTCACAACGGAAAGCAAGAATAATGGTAGTACAATAAGGAACAAGGAAGCAGGAAAACCAGGATACTAGGATTGAACCTGTTACTCTGGCGCCAGAGGCAGGTTTAAATAGGACAGGCTAGAGGATGATTGGAGGAGCCAGTAGGCGGGGATCCAACGGGACGAGGCAGGGCGCATGCGCCCGACAAGCCTCTGAGGCGGAAGCCGCAGCGTGTCTGTTGCCTAGCAACAGCGCTGCGGCCGGAAGGAAGGAGGGCGTCCGTTCCCCGGCTGACGAAGCATCAGCGGGGACGGCCCCTGACACATGCTATTTTAATGCATACTCTTCTACTTTCAATAAATGTCATCGAACAGACAGATCTTGCCAATACAACGTCGCTGCTTGCTAAGGTTTCTCGGTCACTACTTAAAATGGCCACCCTCATACCGTGGTTTGTTACAAGCACATGTGTTAGCAGCATGTGACTCAATGGTGGCCATTTTCCTAACAATGTGCCCTTCATACCGACAGGCCCAGATTTTAAGCAATAAATCTCCAGTAACCCAAGACAACACAATAATACATGTCCATCACATATATCACTGTTTAGCAATCATACATTGTCCACTAATTTTCCTTTGGTCTCACAGGGGAGGAGATGTCTACAAACATCCCAGTAACATTCACTAATTCAATTCAAACTATGTGCAAGCAAATAAGTCTTTTCTATCTTATCACACATCTGTTTAACTAGCGGCCATTACACATGCAGGCGGGAGGGGCGAGAGGCAGCAAGGCAGATTACACAATTATAGGCACAGTCAAACACAATGTATTTCAATGTATACAATTTTTCCAAATAAGAATTTCCCAACACTTTAACTTATCCTTAAACTAACTTTATTTAACTTATATCTTACTATTCAATTACTTACAAACGAACACTTCTTAAAAGCTTGACCACATGTCCTATGACTCAGTCAGCCATTTTAACTAATTACTTTTTGCATTCTTAAACAACACAGATATTCTTTCACACAATAAACTTTTTGCTGACTTGCATCTAATATGACTTAATGTAATTACAATATCACAACCACAAACATCTCTACAAACGAGAGAACATAACTCCAAACCCCACATCATTACTGACCAAATGTGATCTCTCCAAGATACCAGCCCTCCATGCTGTAACTTTTTTGCTAACTATCATTTATAGATTTACCATTACAACACTAACAATAAACACTGTACAAATGTTTTATATTTAAGTCTTTTTCCTCATGTTCAAAATCAGAGCCAGGGGCCCATATATGTTACGCTTTTTCTATGTGCAAATGGGGAGAAAAGGTTCCTGGATGTCTGTGTGTAGTCCTCATCCAAAAAGAAAAGAGACCTGACGACTCACAGAGCTGATTACAAATACGTCTGTGGTAGGGGCTGATGTACCTGATTGGAAGCCAATTGTTTTAAAATGTAAATGTATTTAGCCCTCAGCTCTCTAGACAAATGTCTGCATCTTGCAGAGTGGGGGAGGATAGGAACCAGTGCTCTTCTAAATGGATATTTTGTGTGAAATGGAAAATGTCAAATATTATATTCTTTCTCAAGGGGCATTATGTAAACAAGTAATTAGTCTGTTTTTGTAGGTGTCTTGAGGGGGGGTCCTCATAGACTGTATGAGACAGTGAGTTCCAGAGAGTAGGAACCACAAAGCTAAAACCTTGTCCTCCAAATGAAGTATTGGAGATACTAGGAACTGTTAGTAGTCCTTCATCTGTGTATGGCAATGAGTGAGAGGGAGTATAGGAAATCAGAAGCGGCTTCTAGTACCCAAGGTCCTGGTTGTGTAGGGCTTTGAATGTCAATAAGTCCACCTTGAAACTGATTCGCCATCTTACAGGCAGCCAGGGAAGGGAATGGAGAACAGCTGTTATGTGGCAGGAACAGGGCTGGTTATGTAACAGCCTGGCTGCTGCATTTTGTAGCAGTTCTTTAATTAATCCTGACCCAATTAGAGTATATTGCAGTAGTCCAAGCCTGAGGACACAAATGCATGTGTAAGTGTAGGAATATCTTCTGAGGGAACCAACTGCTTGATGCTGGCTATGTTCTTCAGATGAAAGGATAAGGATTTGATCATGGCTGAAACCTTATGTTTAAATGTCAAACCACAATCAACTACAACACCGAGATTCTGCACATGATGAGTTTTGCAACTCCAAACCCCCAAGCTTAAGCCCAGTTGGTTGGCCCAGCTGCAGTCTGGTTATTTGCCATTGAGCTCCTATCATAAGTATCTCTGTTTTATAAGAATATAGTCTCAGCATACTGGTACTCATCCACCCCTAGAGCTCAGCTAAACAGCCATTTAGGGTTGGTATTGGATTCTTAGGGGGGTATTCAATTGTCGCCGTTAACGCTCTCAAACGAGCGCTCTAAAAATATTAGCGTTAATACGATAATTACTCGCTAAATTTAATCTCGCAGCTCCCTGAAATTCAGCGAGTAAACTACCGTATTAACGGTATTTACGCTCATATTACCGTATAAACTAATATTTTTCGAGCGCTCGTTTTTTTTGTTTTAGCGCGTTAAAAGCAACAATTGAATACCCCCCTTTAGTACTCGGAGCAAATACAACAGGTGCAGATGAGTATACACCTAAAGACACCCTGCTAGTGATTTGAACCAGCTAAGGACTCTACCATCCAGTCCACAGAAATTTCTCATGTGCTCTAATAATATCCCATGGTCCCCAGTATCAAATGCTGCAGAGAGGTCCAGGAGGATTATGATCCATTACTCACCTCTGTCTCTTGTTTCAGAAGATCATCAAGTACATGTACCAGGGCTGCTTCAGTCAAAAGATAAAGTTTGAGTTCACTAGTATGCTTCAAAAAGATTACTGCTAGATAAAATCCTATAATGATCATACATCAGTCAATAAAGCACAATATAGCATACAAAGAGAAGATAGGACAACAAATCAAGCGCTACCCTATTCACATACATTAATAAGGAATAAGAATACTTATATTTTGTCGTGAGTAGGAACATTCCCACTTTTTTACAGGCGATCCACACCATGTAAAAGACAAAAAAAACAACAACATACAAATAATAGTGCAATCCTATTTGTACAAGATAAAATGTCATATATAATTCAACAAAGTGGTAAAAACAGCAGAATCCACATAATTCTCCAGTGTGCTGGTCCCTGTTTGTGTGAAAACGTACACCACACAAACTTGTAAGTGTGCCTTCACAAACAAATCACTCTTCATCGTGAAGTTTCTCTTTAGGTATAAAACTTACTAGATATATGCTTGTAAAACGTATCTCTGGATCTCTTTAAATCTTCAACAAGACTAGTACCACGTGTCTGAAAACGTTCTCAAGGGTGTTTTACCAAAGTAAAAAATAATAGAAAAAACATGATCTTGTATAATATGTTTTTATTAAATTTCATAGGCAAATGTATTAATTAAAACACTAGGGGGTAAATGTATCAAGATCCAATTTTGCAAATCCAGTGATTTTCTCGGGAGAGTTGAAAGTCGCAGATGTATAAAGCTGAGATTTCATGTAAAATCACCAGAGTTGTGCTTCTGTCAAAATCACTATTTCCAAAATCGATAGAGCTCAAACTCTCCACTGTTTGCCACTCTGGCTATACAAGTCTCAAATGTATGAAGCTGTGATTAAACACGCCAGATACAACATGCTGCTTGCTAGCAGCGTGTTGTATAAACACATCACTGTTACACTGTTCTGCAATAGAGCCGGAACTCCGGCAGCTGTAAAAACAGTTAAAAATAGATCAAAGTAAAAAAAAAAAAAAAAGAGCGGGGCCCCCCTCGATTCACTATTAACCTTAGTGTTGCCAGCCTACTGCTGGTTCAATGAAAATCAGGGAAAAATTTTGCGTGGGGTCCCCCCCGATTTTCACGGAACCAGCATTAGGCAAACCAGCCGGGGCTGGTGGCACTATAGCAGGGGGACACGCGGCAAGGGTCCAAATATTTTTTGGACATTTCAAGCCGGACTTTGGATACAAAATTATTTGGGACTTGGTTGACAGCCATTTTGGGATTAAAAGCTGCTGACGACAGATGAAAACATCTGTGGTAAGTATAGATTATTATTTTTAATACAAATATATGGTATAAATGAGGGTGTTTACTGTCTTTATTGTGGGTTTATTATTCTTATTAAATGTTAGTGGTTTTAACAAGGGTGTTGTGGTTTATTTAACATTTTGTTTTGTGGAACTACAGGTCCCAGCCAGTACATGGTCTCAGGGCATGTAGGCACTTGTGGTTCTCCAAGTGCCAACATGCCCTGTCCAAGTGCCAATATGCCCTGGCTGCCATGGGTATGCTGGGCTGGTGCTTGTAGTTATACAAGTATCAGCATGCCCACACTATTTATGGCACCCTGGCTGGCTGAGATTTATAGTTCCACCAAACCAAATAGCATTTGTTTATTTATTTTCTACTATAATCACCGTTATTACCCTATACCCACTGCCCAGGGGTGTAGGAAGAGCCCTAGTGCTTTCAGCATCGGGCTGAGTGTCCCTAGAGGGTGGGCCTGATCATTTTTTTCGGCAGACCCCCACTCCCTAGGGAATCCAGCCCAGCGCAGAACAACCTGGGGTTGGTTGTCAGGTGGGTCCAGTGTAAACAGGTCATAGGCTAGTTCAAACAACCCCCTCTAAGGCTGAGGGTCAACATTCCAGATGATTCTCCTGCCCAGAAACCAGTTTAAGGTCGTCTATTTACACATTACAGTCAGTATAACTTTAAGTATTTATTCCCTAACATCACTAACTAGAGTATGCAATGTGCGATCTCTTCGTCATAAGAACCGGACAACTGCTGATGAATAGGGGATTAAAATGATACTAGACATGACACACTATAACCTGAACCTTAAATAACACCTTAACACTGTCTTTATTGTGGGTTTATTATTTTTATTAAATGTATGTGGTGTTAACAAGGGTTTGGTGGTTTATTTAACATTTTGTTTTGTGGAACTACAGGTCCCAGCCAGCCCTGGGTGTCAGGGCATGTTGGCACTTGTGGTTCTCGCAAGTTTTTACAGCTACCGGAGCTCCTGCTGTATGACAAGCAGTGTAACAGTGATGTGTTTATAGAAAACGCTGCTACAACACAGGAGAGTTAGCTAACACGGGAATGTTTTACATCGCAGTAAAGCACCAGAGATGACCAGCGATTTTGAAGATCAGGGTAAAAATCTCAGCTTGATACATTTGAGAAATTTTGAACTAAAATCGTGGGTTATCACCCGTGATTTGCCGCGATTTTAACATGCTGAAAAAATCGGACCTTGATACATTTACCCCTAGATGTGCATACTGTTTATAAGCAAACGAAAAATGAGTGCAGTTACTCCTACCTGATATTGAAAGATAACGGGCACATCACATAATATGCTGTTTTGGTCCCAGGATTGAGTGACCGCCAATTCCTCTCAAAGTATTTTCAGCAGGTGGACCTGTAGCACAAAACTTGCACCTACCAACGCATTTCGGCCCAAGTGTGGGTCTTTCTCAAGGTAGGTAGAAATATAGTGCACAGGGATCTATTTATACTTCCCATTACAGTCACATGATTCAAAAGGTCACAACATACCAATCAATTATCTTGGAGTAGAAACCTATTAAAAAATATACATATAAAACAGCCATTCTAATACATAATTAATCTGAATTCATATAAAAGGAAAATTCCATTAATATAAACATCTATAAAAATAAGGTAAATCTAATCTTTGTTATCTGACAGAGGAATAAAGTTCCTATAGATAAATGAATATTTGTCCAAACTAATGTAATCTTTATAATGCAAATATATTTCATAAAAAACATAGAATCGCTATATAATAAAAAAGTACAACATAGAACAAAACATCATAGAAAAACGCTGATTACATGTGGCTTCCTGTATGTGTTTCAAGCCTCGGTTTGATGTTTTTCTTCCCGATGAAATGCAGCTAACATAATGTTAGGAGATCCAAGCCTCGTCTTCAATAGAAGCCTCCTCCTTCATTCCAATCCTATTGGACTGATCAGTGTGATGTCAGCAGCTTCAGTATCAAGTTCCAAGCCTCATTCTGAGTCCCATTTTTAAAATATATCATAGTGTGTTTAAAATCCATTCCCTGTTGGTTTACACTAAAAATGTTTAATAAAAAGTGATTAGCTGTAAGGAGATTGAACATTCATTTATATTTCTTGTACATTGTTCCTATGACTCGTAATGAAGACATATGCATAGGTAGGTAAATATGATTATATATTGATTTATTCTAAAAAGCATTTTAGCTCAAAATCCTTGTTGAGGGCCTGAGGCAACAAACAATTCAACTTGAAAATCCCAATTTCTCTTTTTGTTAGTAGATGCTCTCTATGCCTCGGTATTTCCAGTCCTTATTAACAATTTATTTGCCTAAAAAATTCTTAAGCCCTCCCATTGAACATTTATGTTTCATCTTAAAATGAAAGGATAAGGAATGATTCTCATATCCTATTTTATTATTACGCAAATGTTTATATAGCTGCTCCTCCTAAGGGGGGCGTGTTGTTCTACCAACATAAAATAGACCACACTTACAGGTAAATTGCATTACTAGAGTTACATGTTATAAAATGGTTAATTTTGTATCCCACATCATTGACCCTAAATGATTGTACTTTTCTCTGGTTGCTTCTTACTGATTTACAAGCCAGACAACCATCACATCTGTAGAACCCTTTGTTGTTGATTCTCCCACCTCTAGATTTCCATACTGTAGCTCTCTTAATGTTAGGAACCCCCACAGCCAGCAACACAAAACCCGGAGTCTGCTCAGAAGTCTGGTTTTCACTGGAGCTGAGGGTCGTGAATTGTGCGCAGACTGGGGAGAACCCAGCGATAGCAGATGGGAGAAATAGCACAGTGAGGTCAGGCAAGGGTCAAGGCCGGCAGCAAACAGAATATCCACGGCACGAACCGGAGTCAGAGGTCACAGGCAAATTGACAGTGTAGGAATCCAGGTAAAGAGGTCAAAAGGGCACAGGCAATCAAAACGGAGTCAGGAATCGGGCAGAAGGTCAGCAACGAAGAATCAATCCAAAAAGGTACAGCAACCAGGAACACGAGCAGGCTAGTCAGCAGAAGCAGGAACTATAACCGACAGTAAGGGCTTGTCCCTTGCTGCCTAATAAACAAGCCAGAGCCAATGAACGGTGCCCTGCTCAGCAGGGAATACTTAGCCCAGCTGGCTATAATTAATGAGGAATGCGCACGCGCCTGGCTGCCCTAGATGCCGGGACGTGGCGCAGGAGACAGAGAGCGTCCTGACCGTTGCCTAGGCGTCCCGGCCGTCGTTATGACGACCGGGACGCCTAGCCATACCCGGAAGGCTCGTAACACTTAACCAATTTATCCTTTGATTTTTTGATCTCCTGTATATAAAACATGGTTTTGTCAGAAGTATTTTTGTTAGGGTTTCATCCTTATTTACAATCGATCAATGTTTTGTAATCACTTTTTCAATTTATTTGAAGCAGCTATTCTTGATTAAAGCGACATCATAAGCTGCATTTCTATTTTTTTCTCTATTTTTTGGAAGAAATAGTTCCTGTCTATCTTTCTTTACAGCTTTTTCTCTTACCGATTTTAATTCTTCTAACTTATAACCCTTTTCTTTAGGATTGGTATCGGATTCTTAGTACTCGGTGCAAATACCATTGGTGTCGATGAGTATACACCTGAAGACACCCTGCTAGTGAGAAATGAATTGAACCAGCTAAGGACTCTGCCATCCAGTCCACAGAAATTTCTCCTGTGCTCTATTAAAATCCCATGGTCCACAGTATCAAATGCTGCACAAAGGTCCAGAAGGATTATGATCGATCACTCGCCTCTGTCTCTTGCCATCAGAAGATCATTAAGTACATGTACCAGGACTGCTTCAGTACTATGTCGTCTCCAGAATCCTGACTGGAATGGAGCATACATTTTGTGGATTAACAGACGGGATCCCAGTTGGGTTCAATTCACTTTCTCAATAACATTCCTGAAACATGGAAGGTTTTATACTGGTTGGTAATTAGTCATACAGAATGGGTCTAGAGATGGTTTAAGAGGACTGACAACTGCTTCCTTTATTGGTTCAAGAAAAATGTCTGCGTCAAACTATTTGGGCAAATACTGGAGCAATTATATCAATACACTGTATTAGAAGGTTCGTTGGGGATAGGTTCAGATCACAGCTGGTGAAATGTAACCTGAGCGTAATTTCAACAATGTCTTCTTCTTACAGGGGTTTAAAGCTAGTTCAAATAAATAGCCTACATCTGCAAACTTGGAACCTTGGCACTTGTTTCATGGAACTGTTATGATTCCAGCCCGGATGGAGGATACCTCCAAAATGCCCACTGAGCTCCATTTTGTTGTTTTCATACTTTTCTGTGTGTATTGTAAAATGCTTATCTGATCATAGATGTCTCCACATATTTTGCTAGGGCAGTGTCTCAGATGCTTTCTGCACATGTGCAAACAATGTCTCTTTCTTATCAGTAATGTACCAACAGAGAGTCTAAAAATGATGTTCATACAGTTAAATGTAAGTTGATTCCAAGACCCTCTGTTCTCTAAGTATAAAAGCTGGAATGCAGCCAGAGAGACCCTTGCTCATGACGGAGCCTTGATGCATGAAGGTGCCTGTGTTTTTCCAACTTTCGTGTGAAGGGAGGGGGTCCTGGAGATTGACTGTTAATTGAACATATGAGATTCAATATTGGAAGCTAAGTATTAATTTACTTTCACTTTGATATTATGTTCATTGTAAAAATAAAGATAAACTTTTCAATAACTTGCAGTCATGAGTCATTAACTCTTTGAAACCAAAAGAATCTCTTTCAACCTAGAACATTAATAGTGCTGCTCGGCAGGGTTTCTAAAGCTTAAACCCTGTTTGTAATAGAGATTTGTGATCAGTCTAGAAGACCTTGTATGTTTCTCTGGCTCATCCAGAGTGAAGGAGAACTGTGATTTGTTTTTAGTAAATCACACTGTATGTTACTCTGCCTTACCCCCGAGTGAGAGAGATTTATGATTAGTTAATCATACTGATGGTCTGTTTGATTGTCTGTCATACTAGAAACATGTTTTGCAAGGGAGGAAAAAATTGTACTTTTGAAAAAGTAATACCTGCATTGACTAAATGTAAGCTTTGGAAAAAATGCAGAAAAGTTTTTAAAACCGTCGTCCGTCGCTGTAAAAATGAGCGAATTGTTAAACTGATGTAGAGAAAGAGCATGAACAAAAGATTGACCTTAAGCTGCCTGAAGCTCAAACTGTTGTTTGTGTATTTGAAAAGCTAATTTTCCCTCTAAGGTAGAGGGAAAGAAAGGGGGGAGTGAATTATTGCATGCAGACATTACAAACAGTTCAAGTCTGTGTGAATATTGTGTTTCTGTGGGAGACTTAAATGGATACAGATCAGAATTGAAGGGGTTTGTTTCACCCATGAAGGAATTTTTACGAGAAAACATGTAGCCAGAGGCTGTGGGAGGAGAGACTTGTCTAGCAAATGAATACATTTGTACTACAGATAAGGAACACATAGAATCCAAACAGATGTGTGAAAGTATGGTGGTAGAAGATTCTGTTGGGACAATGTTATGTGAACCCTTGTCAAGTAATTTATTGCAAACACAAAGTGAGATTTCTAGCAAAAATGCTGTAACATGTCAGATGACCAGTGTTGCTTTTAAAATGACTGAATTCCAAGGTAATATTTAGGGGGTTGTGTGTGATGGAATGACTCAGAACCCGAATGTGAAATTGGTGTCTTTCAAGGGGGCTGTACTGGGTGACGATGAAATAGGAGGGGCTGTGAACATTCACCCAGATCATGTCACTGTTACATTCCCTGTTTGTAAGACTGGAGACTGCCCCTATGAGGGAATTACATGGCACGGAACTACTAAAAGTGTCTCTGTTGAGTTTAACAATGAAATACGTAAAGAAGATGTGTTTTATAAACAGACTTTCACTGCAAAATATGTCCACTGGTTACCTGATAATGGTGTAAAGAAGGTTGCAATAATGGGGGATGGAAACACAGTGATGCTGAACAGCGTGTCACACACATCAAAGCACAATGATCATGCAATAACACACACACACTGATTGGGAAAGTGTCTGATAACAGAGAGCAACAGACACATTGGCTGAGGGATTATTTAGTAACAAAGTTGCAGATTTTGTGATTGGTAATGAAACTCACACCCCAGTGTATTTCCTGATAAAACCAAATCAGACAATGGTTTTAAAACAGCTGAAAGATGCACCGTTACCAATGGCAACCTCAAAACCTGTCATGTCTATCGTGGAAGGAATCAAAGAAGAAATGTTACTTGTCCGCAGCAAAGTGGCACAGACACAGACTTTAATACATGGACGATGGTACTCACAGGAGAGGGGACTATGAAAGGAGAGCATCCCCATGTTGTATGTGATGTACCACAGCTACTTGCAGGACTAGTTAAATTTAAGCAAACTTTGTCAATAATAAGACATCAGCGGTTCACAAAGTGTGCGCCCTGTCACGGGGGTGCCGCGATCGCCCTAGCAATAAAGAGAAGAGAAAAAAAGACAACTTACCAATCATCCAGCGCCGGATCCTCCTCCTCACTGACTGCCGGGCGTGACATCATCGCGTCCGTCAGCCTCAGTGAGGAGCAGCAGCAGAAAGGTCATCGGGAAAGAAGGTAAGTAAAGGAGGGTGAAGGGGGACACAGAGAGGCTGAAGGAGGACAGAGAGAGATGCTGAAGGGGGACAGAGAGACGCTGAAGGAGGGGGACAGAGAGACGCTGAAAGGGGCAGAGAGAGATGCTGAAGGAGGACAGAGAGACAAGCTGAAAGGGGACAGAGAGACCCAATGAAGGGGGACAGAGAGAGACGCTGCAGGAGGGGGACAGTGAGACACGCTGAAGGGGGACAGAGAGACGCTGCAGGAGGGGGACAGAGAGACACGCTGAAGGGACAGAGAGAGATGGCAAAGAAGGGGACACAGTGTGAGATGGCGAAAAGGGAGACAGGGTAATATGGTGATAGGGCGCAGTGATATGATGAAGGGGCACAATGTGATGGTGAAGGGGCCTAAATACATCTTACGTCATTTTGACCCAACTACTTAAAAAACTGGACTACCCGGTAATTATTTTGGCTTAGGGGTGCTTTGGAAAGATTATGGTGACCCTAAGGGTGCCTCGAACTGAGAAAGTTTGGGAACCACTGGGCTAGCCAATTTGTTGAACCCAAGGCTGTTTGCTATGTCACTGAACAGACTGAAGGCCCTGTAAATCTCTGCATGTGAATGGGACATCTGACAAGAATTCTACTTGTAGAGAAAGGGGAGGAAAGAGAAACATGAAAGGCACTCCAGTCCCAAAATAAATAAATGTCAAATTTAGTTATAAAACTTTACTTTTATTATGTTACATTAAAAACAAGGAAAAGCAGCGAATTTTTTTAAAAAAATGTAAGTGATGTGTGTGTACTGTATTAAAACATAAAGAACACCCCGACAGCAGTACAGGGTAATAGTATCTTCACTCAAGTGTCAAGAGACTAAGCTCCCAATAATATATTATTCTCTCTACTGGGTTTAAATCATCAATCTCTTGTTTCTATATATATTGATACAACTGATCTCCTATTATCAATAAAGAGGTTGTTTTAACAATAAAGAGAAAAAAATTCCTCAGAGTGCGTTTTATTGCTTAGATCTGCTTCCAGATCTCATTGGATTATATCACATTATCTGGATTGGTGTGTCATTAATTTGTTAAGCACATTTGTAAAATAATGTGTAGTTATCATTAGTATCATATGTATACAATACTTAGACTTTCACTGATGTAATTCACAGATTCTCAAAAAGAGGAGGGGTTTCCCCCAGGTTCTCTATAGTGCAATAGATCCCTAGCGGAAAAGTGTGATCATACATGAGTTACATAACATCCAGGATTGATAAGCGCATAATATCTCCGCTCACGTGGGCTGGTCCGTGAGTTTAGTTCTAGTACTTCCTGGGCTACTCATATAGTTACAATAATCCCCTCGGTGGGTCCTAGTAATGTAGTAGATCCCTAGCGGGGGGATGTGGTCATGAGCGAATCACATAATACTCAGGATTAATGAGCGCATAATTTCTCCGCTCACGTGGATTGTTCATTAGTCCAGTCCTAATGTTCCCCTAAGTTGCTTATGTAGTTATTGTGATTTCCTCTAAGAGAATGTCTCTACATAATTTCTGCGAATCTACAACAAGTGTACACACAGCGCCATTCATACAATTCTAGCGATACTGGACTGCCTATATAATATAGTAATTCATTCTAAGAGGACATGTCTCCTATATAATTTATGCAGACCTACAGTGAACGCACACATAACGTAGTGATACTTAGATGAGGAGATACAGTGCCTGCCTGTTCTGTCGAGTGTAAGTGACGTCCTAATGACGCCACTTTACCATTAGGACGTCACTTACACTCGACAGAACAGGTTATTATGTGATTCGCTCATGACCACATCCCCCCGCTAGGGATTCTACTACATTACTAGGACCCCCGAGGGGATTATTGTAACTATATAAGTAGCCCAGGAAGTACTAGAACTAAACTCACGGACCAGCCCACGTGAGCGGAGATATTATGCGCTTATCAATCCTGGATGTTATGTAACTCATGTATGATCACACTTTTCCGCTAGGGATCTATTGTACTATAGAGAACCTGGGGGAAACCCCTCCTCTTTTTGAGAATCTGTGAATTACATCAGTGAAAATCTAAGTATTGTATACATATGATACTAATGATAACTACACATTATTTTACAAATGTGCTTAACAAATTAATGACACACCAATCCAGATAATGTGATATAGTCCAATGAGATCTGGAAGCAGATCTAAGCAATAAAACGCACTCTGAGGAATTTTTTTCTCTTTATTGTTAAAACAACCTCTTTATTGATAATAGGAGATCAGTTGTATCAATATATATAGAAACAAGAGATTTGATGATTTAAACCCAGTAGAGAGAATAATATATTATTGGGAGCTACTCTCTTGACATTTGAGTGAAGATACTATTACCCTGTACTGCTGTCGGGTGTTCTTTATGTTTTAATACAGTACACACACATCACTTACATTTTTTTAAAAAAAATTCGCTGCTTTTCCCTTGTTTTTAATGTAACATAATAAAAGTAAAGTTTTATAACTAAATTTGACATTTATTTATTTTTGGGACTGGAGTGCCTTTCATGTTTCTCTTTCCTCCCCTTTCTCTATATGTTCTATGTCTAGAACGAACGAAAGAGCACCCTGTCTATTCTGGAATGCAACATTTTGCTATGAATAAATAGACTATAAGTCCCGTCTGTGTGCGACCACACCTCCGTGTTCTTCCCAAGAAGTCTACTTGGACTGCTGTCCAGAACTAGAAAAACGAGGGACATGCTGATATACACACCTATTACTTTAGTGGTGTGCAAGTAACTGAACTGTTTACAAAACAAGGTATGCAATTCATTGTGGAAACAGCACTGATTGTGCTAAGACGTTTGGTGCAAGAACTGTTAAGCAAAGGAAAAGCTAAAGCTATTTTACAGCAAACTGAAGCTAAAGGAATTGCATTGATCCAAACGGTGGTCAGAGACATTGCAGCAAACTGTTGCTTACCAACTTCTGAAAATGTGGCCCTACATTGCTTGGTCCTGGAGAAGAAGGCCTTATGACAACTGCATAAATATGACAATATGGATTCATCACTTTCAGCTAGAGGGTGTAACAGAGCCGTAACTTAAAATTCTAGCGCCTGGGGCGAGAAAGTCAAATGCCGCCCCCCTAGCCCTCAATTTTAACCAAATGATCCTAAAATATTCCTAAACTGCGCCCCCTTCAGCGTTGCACCCTGGGCGGTCGCCCCTATCGCACAGCCCTAGTTATGGCTCTGGGGGTATAAGTACCATATTGTACTAACAAACACAAAGACTTTGGAGAAATGACAGTACACTGGTCATTCATATTTTGTACTACCCCAAAAATTTCCTGTGTGGATCAGTGAACATTTCGTGAAAGAACTAGAACGGTTTAAATATATACAAATTGGGTTTTTAGAACAGGTTGTATATGTGTATATATATATATATATATATATATATATGTTTTGTTAATCGGGGGGTGGTAAGAGGTTGAACTTATAAGAGGTTTTTTGTTAGTTATATTTGATGCACAAAAACACAACATTTTTTTATCAGATTGTTTTGAAGAATATACAGCATAGATGTTACAGTAGTGGTATATCCTGTTTATTAGAAGTTATTAGAACTAGAGAATTCTAGTACATGTAAAACAAATGTATATTTACCAGTACCAACATAATACACCTATAAAAGTGAGGGTGGATTGTGACAGGCCTAACAAAATGGCCACTGAGCTCCATTTTATTGTTTTCATACTTTTCTGTGTATATTGTAAAATGCTTATCTGATCAAAGGCTGGACCAAGACATCTCCACATATTTTGCTATGCCGGTGTCCCAGATGCTTTCTGGACAAGTGCAAAGAATATATTCTTTCTTACCAGTAATGTAAAAATAGAGAGTCTGAAAATCATGTTCATACCTTTAAATGTAAGTTGATTTCAAGACTCTTTTTCTCTGAGTATAAAAGCTGGAATGCAGCCAGAGACAACCTTGCCTCATGACTGGACCTAGATGCAGAAAGGTGCCAGAGTTTATCCTGATGTGTCCAACGAGGGAGGGTAGATAGCCCCCAGGAGGAATGGAACAGCTGTGCACCCTGTGACATCACAAAGTAGTGGAAGGAGTTAAGAACGGGAGGGTCTGGACTCTTATCTAAAATCAGGAGGTGGGATTTTGACTATTGACAGACCATTCTCCCAGCACGTCCCAGACTTGATGGCAGGGAAAAAGCAGGTAGCGTACTGCTGAAGTCATATTCTACCTCCACCCGTTACCACCCTTATTCCATCCACCAAGCAGACATGAAAATAAACGGTATAAAGGACCCTTTAGAGAGCTTACTTTCTAAGTGGAAGAGGGCATAGCTGAAACAAAAGGAGAAAATGTGTTGCTTAAGAGTGGAAATTGGGCTAGTTGTGAGGGTTGCACTAGTGTGCATAGTGTTATCGAACATAAGGTCACCTCTAAAAAAGAGATGGGTTTTCAAAGAGCGTCTAAATATTTGAAGGGGAAAGTCTGATTGAGCGTGGTAGGGAATTCCATAAGTTGGGAGCAGCACGGGAGAAGTCTTGTAGGCGGAAGTGAGAGGTGGTTACCAGAGACGAGACAAGTAGCAGGTCAGAGGTAGATCTAAGAGGACGGGAGGGAGAGTATTTTGATATTAGATTTGAGATGTATGCAGGGAGAGTGTTGTTGAGGGCTTTGTATCTAAGGGCGAGTAATTTGAATTGGATTCTGGAGGACACAGGGAGCCAGTGTAGGGATTTGCAAAGTGGTGCATCAGATGTGGAGTAGTGAGAGAGGAAAATCACTCTTGCAGCAGAATTTAGGATGGATTGAAGTATGGAAATATGGGTGTCAGGAATGCCAGATAACAGGAGGTTGCCATAGTCAAGACAGGAGATCATGAGAGAACGGATAATAGTTTTGGTTGCATGTTGAGTAAGAAAAGGGCAAATTCTGGCAATGTTTTTAATGTGGAGTCGACAGGACTGGGAGAGAGTCTGGATGTGAGGAATAAAGCAGAGGGCAAAGTTTAGTGTGACACCAAGACAGCGGGCTTGGGAGACTGAGAAAATTGTGGTGTTATTGACAGTATGGGAGATTTGAGGGCAGGTGGTGACTGGCAGGAGGGAAGATAATAAGCTCTGTTTTGGACATGTGGAGCTTTAGGTAGCGTTGGAACATCCATGTGGAGATAGCAGAAAGACAGTTGGTTACACAAGATAGTACAGAGAGAGAGAGGTCAGGGGAAGAGATATAGATTTGAATGTCATCAGCGTAGAGGTGGTATTGGAGGCAGAATGAGCGAATTAGTGCCTCAAGAGAGAAAAAAGTAAAGGGAAAAGAACAGAGCCTTGTGGGACCCCAGATTGTGGGAGTGGAGGGGAGGATGTGCCAGTAATAGGTGACAAAATCATGGGCAGTGAGGGAGGAAGGAGGAGGAGGTTCAGGTGGGCAGAAAAGTGAGTTGAAGGTGGCAAAGGGGCGACGTGGGTTAGAAGACTGGGTGGATATTAGAGATTTGAAGAATGTTTGTCAATTGAAAGGGCAGTGCTGCAAGTTGAAAGGATGAATTTATAGTGGAGGAAATCAGGATAGGAACGAAATTTCCTCCAGTGACGCTCTGCAGTGCGGGAGCACTTTTGTAGGTAGCGGATCTGTTTGTTGTGCCATGGCTGGGATTTGGATCATCGGAGACTATATGTAGTAGCTGGAGCTGCATTGCCTAGGGCCGAAGTGAGTGTTTTGTTATAGAAAGAGGCAGCCTGATTAGGACAGGACAATGCAGTCATTGGAGAAAATAGTTGTTTTAATGAAAATGAGAGTGGATTGGGTTAAGAGTACTTAGATTTTGTTGTGTACGTGTGTATTTGGGTGCAGGGGGAAGGGCATGAGGTAAGGTAAGGCTGATAGAAAGGAGGTTGTGGTTGGAGAGTGGGAAGACTACATTGGAGAAACTAGAGATGGAGCAGTAGGGAGAGAAGACAGGGTCAATGGAGTGTCCATCACAGTGGGTGGGAAATTATGTCCACTGGGAGAGACCAAAGGAGGAAGTGAAAAAAGTTTAGTTCAATGGGAATGTTGAAATCACCTAGTATGAGTGTAGGCAGGTCAAAGGATAGGGAATAAGTGAGCCAGGCCACAAAGTTGTCAAAGCATTGGGAAACTGGGCCTGGGGGGGCGATAAATGACAGCAACACAAAGGTGGAGAGGATAAAATAGACGGATAGTATGGACTTCAAAGGAAGAGAATGAGAGGGAGGGTTCACAGGGTATGACTTGGAAGGTGCAGCTTGGTGAGAGTAGAATGCCTACTCCACCACCTTGTTTGTTTCCGGGTCTGGGAGTGTGGCTGAGGAAGAGTCCCCCATAGAAGAGAGCTGCAGGGGATGTAGTGTCAGAGGAGGTGAACCAAGTTTCTGTAATGGTAAGGATGTTGAGGGATTTAGAAATGAATAGATTATGGATGGATGTAAGCGAGGGTAGTGGAGATATGTGGATAAGGTTGGATAAGGTTGGCGGGATTGGAAGTACGGGATAGATGGAAAAGTTTTGTCAAGCGCTGTTCGAGTGCAGTGTCCCCGGGCCGTCCTCGTGCAATCGTGGGCAGTGACACTTCCCATTGCTAGGCAATGGGACGCTTCTTGTGGTCAGCGTGTCTGACCACCCATCTCCTCCTACTATCATAGCCCAGCTGCCTCTAGTTAAACTCTGCTCTGGTACCATTAGGGTGCCAGAGTATTAGGTCTCCTGTCTCCAGCGTTTATTATATACTTTGATTGCTTCCTTTGGTTTGACCTGGCTCCCTTGACTATTCTTCTGGATTATTCCCATTATCTCCTATTTTTGTTGACCTCGGCTGCCTGACCATTCTTCTGGATCTTCGCAATTCCTGTCTGATTATTGTGACCTAGGCCTGTTTGACCTCTCTGTGGATCTACCTTCGCTACCGTCTGTTCCTGATTGGCTTGTCCCGACCATTCTCTATCTCTACACTGGTAACTGTCTTGGTGGACCGCGACCTGCGTACCCTTTGTAGCTAAGTCCAAACCTCCTTGCAGGGGTCCCTGGTGAAAACCAGGGGTACGTTAGACTCCGCATCTCCTTGCTCAATAGCATAAATACCAGTTAGTGATTCCAGTGTGTCTACAGTCTTCTATGAGTCTGACATGTTTGGGGAGGAGCAGATATTGGGGATTGTACTGGGCCAGAGTTAGTCGAGATATCACCAGCAGCATTGAGGAGAAGCAGGGTGAGAAAGAGGATATGCGAGGAGGATTTGTGGGTGTGAGATTTATTTCAGTTTACGTAGGCTGGTGAGTGCGGTGTGTGCAAGAGACAAAACAGTTCATATCTACAGACTAGCAAGGAGGGAAGTAGTGAAGGGGAAATCATAATCTGCCATAGCCAGGCCCAAGCCAGAGCAAAATCATGGGTCACCCCAACCCAAAGGGGCCCATCAAGACCCACCCTGAAAACCAGAATCAGAGAGTCAGCGGCAACACCATTGGTGAGTAACCCACGGGTATATGAAATTGTACCAGAATTTTTTTAGGGGTAGGTAAACCGAAGGAAATTTAGAGAGGCCCAACAGACTGACCCATCCCTAGCAAAATTGAGAAGTACAGCTGATGCTGGGGGAGGGGAGATGGCAGGCAGCAAGGTAGTGTGGGACAAAGGACAATAATACAGGGTAGTCTCCCGCATACTATACCAGGACCCGGGTACAGAGGTGAAGCAGCTGGTGGTACCAAGTGCTTACCAGGCCCAATTGTTAGTGCTGGAACATGACATACCAGCAGGGAGGCACTTTTGGGACCAAAAAAAAGCCAGTGTGTTTCGGACTTTTTTCTGGCCCCGAGTCACCTAAGATGTGAAACAGCATAAACTCTCCTGTGACATTTGCCAGACCATAGGGAGAGAGTCCCTAGGAAAGGCCCACTGCAGTCCCTGCCCATAATTGAGGAGCCCTTCGCCCATCGACATTATAGGACCACTAGCCCTTCCTAGTTACACGAGGAACAGTTCATCTTCACCATGGTGGACTTTGACACCAGATACCCAGAGGCAGTAGCCCTGTTGTTCATAGACGCAGAGCATGTGGCCCAGTCCCTGGTGGACATTTTCAGCCGGGTGGGATATCCCAGAGAAGTGGCTACTGATCAGGGAACCCGATTCCAAGGGGAATTAGTCAAGACCCTGTGGGAGAAATGATGTATTGTGCCCCTGCGCAGCACCCCGTACCACCCCCAGACTAATGGTCTGTGCAAATGTTTTATGGGACATTGAAACACCCCCTGCAGGTGTGTGTACATTCCAAAGGGAGAGATTGGGAAAGGGCCCTGCAGCAGCTCCTGTATGCATATCAGGAGGTGCCCCAGGAGTCCAACACATACTCCCCTTTTGAACTGGTCAGAGAGAATTGGGAAGGGACATTCCAGGCCAAGGAACAGCCATTCCTCCAATATGTGGAGGGCAGCACAGTGGCCTAGTGGCTAGCACTTCTGCCTCACAGCACTGGGGTCATGAGTTCAATTCCCGACCATGGCCTTATTTGTGTGGAGTTTGTATGTTCTCCCTGTGTTTGCGTGGGTTTCCTCCGGGTGCTCCGGTTTCCTCCCACACTCCAAAAACATACTGGTAGGTTAATTGGCTGCTATCAAAAATTGACCCTAGTCTCTCTCTCTGTCTGTGTGTGTGTGTTAGGGAATTTAGACTGTAAGCCCCAACAGGGAAGGGACTGATGTGAATGAGTTCTCTGTACAGCGCTGCGGAATTAGTGGCGCTATATAAATAAATGGTGATGATGATGATGATGATGATGAATGAGGGAGAGAATGGAAAGATTAGTGCAGTTGGTGCAAAGGCAATTCAAGGGGGTGCAGACCTGGCAGAAGGAGTGGTATGATGCCCATACTCAGGATAGGAGACTGACCCCTGGGCAGATGGTGATAGTGCTCATCCCATTGAGGCGAAATAAGGTAGGGCCAGTCAATTATGTGGTAGCCCTAGACGAGGAGGAGAAATGGCTGAAAACCTTCCACATTAACCAGTTAAAGGGTTGTGTGGAATGGAAGACTTTTGCCATGGTGGTATGTTATTCCTGCATGGATACAACGGAGGTAGACCCCTGCTGGAGATGATAGAAGTGAAAGGTGATAAAGGGGTGGAGGCCGTGATTGTGGGAACACAGCTGGAAGAGAGGCAGGGGCAGGAAATGAGGGAGGTGTTAGAGAAGGAGCAGACCCATTTTACCTGTAAGCCCAGACATACCCATTTGGCCACCCACCAGGTAGACACGGGGGCAGCAAAACCCATAAGTTAGGTGGCATACTGTATGACCCCTGCAGTATTGGCAAAGGTACGCACTGAAATAGATGAAATGCTGACCTTAGGGGTAATAAGAAAATAAAATAGTGCATGGGCCACAGGTGTGGTGTTGGTTCCGAAAAAGTACGAGGCCACCTGCTTCTACATGGACTATCGCAAGTTAAATTAAGTCATCACCCCCGGATGCTTACCCATGGCCCAGATAGATGAGCTGCTGGACAGGCTAGAGGAAGCCCAGTTTGTGTACACCTTAGATCTTAGCAAGGGCTAGTGACAAATTCCCCTCATCCCCGAGGCCCAGGAGCGTTCAACTTTTATAATTCCATTGGGATTGTTTAAAAGTACTACAATGCCCTTTGGGATGAAAAATGCTCCAGCAACATTCCAACATATGGATGATGACCTGTTGAAGGGGTGTCAGGAGTTTGCCCAGGCCTACTTAGCTGAAGATGGCATGACATATACACAATAATATAAATGTGAATACAATTGGCGCTTAACACGATATGTTATAAATAGATGAATAATTCACATAAGAATAGGTAATGCATAAAGAAATACGTTAATCATATAAAAATGAGTCCCATATGTGCATGTGGCAGCACTACTTCAAAACTGGTAGGTTAGTCCAGAGATAAAAGGATTAATTTAAACATAAAATATGAAGTAGGCGCCTTCTTCTAACAGAGAAATTCAAATGATATGCGTACCATAAACGCAGTTCAACCACTGTTGTTGTTCAGTTGATGGCTCTTCGGTATTTCAGAGTCCTCACATGGATATCAGGGCAGACTGGATGCTCTCACAATGAAACAAAACTATATATCATGGTGCAGTATCGTCTATAACATTGATATCCTCAACCATAGACCACTCTATAAGAAGTATGCGTACCAGAAAAATAATGATATAGGCTTATCTGTATAATGGTGATCTTCTAGTAACGGATTGGATCTCACAGTAGTAGTAGGTGTCAGGTTCTTTTACATGGATGCAGGTAACAATGGCAGTATTTCTCAGCAGGTTCCTGACCTTTTCCCCAGGCTATCACTGCCTGGGGATAAGGCAGTGAGAGTATATGTCATCCCTGTCATATGCTTCCTCTGTCCGGTAAAGTCTTCTTTCTTCTATCCTTTCTGATCCTGATGTTGGAAAGTCGCTTATAGTCCTCTTCCCGATGACCGGATGTGGAAAACGCAGTTGGAACGCACACTTCCGGTTTCTGCATTTGCCGTTTTCTCCAATCAGGACTTTGTCAAAGTCCTGATTGGACATCTGGTCATCGGGAAGAGGACAGTAAGCGACTTTCCAATATCGGGATCAGAAAGGATAGAAGAAAGAAGAGTTTACCGGACAGAAGAAGCATATCACAGGCTAAGAAATAATTAGCAATAGGGTTAGAACGCCGTCTCTCCTCTCTATACCCGCTGCACAACTACTCTGCAAAAAACATGATCCTCAATTTTTTTACAGTCACCAATATTGATTTATACAGATGCGTCTTATACATGGGGAAATACGGTACTTATAAGTGATCCAGTCACAGGTACAATACTCATAATGTACAATTTACTGTACATATGATAAATCATCATCATCATCATCACTATTTAGTTATATAGCGCCACTGATTCCGCAGCGCTGTACAGAGAACTCACTCACATCAGTCCCTGCCCCATTGGAGATTACAGTCTAAATTCCCTAACATACACACACACACAGAGACTCGGGTCAATTTTGATAGCAGCCAATTAACCTACCAGTATGTTTTTGGAGTGTGGGAGGAAACCGGAGCACCTGGAGGAAACCCACACAAACACAGGGAGAACATACAAACTCCACACAGATAAGGCCATGGTTGGGAATTGAACTCATGAACCCAGCGCAGTGAGGCATAAGTGCTAACCACTGAGCCACCATGCTGCCCATATAAATGGTAAGTACCGTGTATGTAGTATAACATATAACAGGTACAGTACTCATATAACATACAATACGCTGTACACATAATAAATGGTATGTAGCCTGTATATAGCATAACATGCAATAGGTACAGTACTTATATAACATACAATATACTGTACATATGATAAATGGTATGTACCCTGTATATAGTATAACATATAATACTCATATAACATACAATATACTGTACACATGATAAATGGTATGTACCCTGTATATAGTATAACATATAACAGGTACAATACTCATATAACATACAATATACTGTACACATGATAAATGGTATGTATCCTGTATATAGTATAACATATAATAGGTACAATACTCATATAACATACATTATACTGTACATATGATAAATCATGTAATATTAAAATATATTCAGAACACTGAGCCCGGATCTCACGATATTATGCAAAGGAAAGAGCAGAGGGAAAAGTTCTAACTTCCATGTTAACATCATTTGTCCTCAGGGTGGGGATAAGGAAACGTTATTACATCTAATGTGTTCTATAGAACGGCCATTTTCTTGTAGAGCAAACAAAGAATCTAAAGCTAGTGATATCAATCCAAACAGCGGCGGCCATTTTGTTGTAGTCTTTTATACACATCAAAGATATATCGTCCTCTATTGTCCACTTATTACACGTGACCTCCGGAAGGGTGAGTCCCGGACTTCATTATACGTGGTGTAATGTGTAATATAATATTATACTGTTATTATATAGAGGGGTCTGTACAGTGATATATGGGAGTAATAACTCCCAGCACACACTGATATGGGGGATTATTATTATATAGAGGAGAGGGGTCTGTACAGTGATATATGGGGAGTAATAACTCCCAGCACACACTGATATGGGGGATTATTATTATTATATAGAGGAGAGGGGTCTGTACAGTGATATATGGGGAGTAATAACTCCCAGCACACACTGATATGGGGATTATTATTATTATATAGAGGAGAGGGGACTGTACAGTGATATATGGGGAGTAATAACTCCCAGCACACACTGATATGGGGGATTATTATTATTATATAGAGGAGAGGGGTCTGTACAGTGATATATGGGAGTAATAACTCCCAGCACACACTGATATGGGGGATTATTATTATTATATAGAGGAGAGGGGACTGTACAGTGATATATGGGGAGTAATAACTCCCAGCACACACTGATATGGGGGATTATTATTATTATATAGAGGAGAGGGGTCTGTACAGTGATATATGGGGAGTAATAACTCCCAGCACACACTGATATGGGGATTATTATTATTATATAGAGGGGAGGGGTCTGTACAGTGATATATGGGGAGTAATAACTCCCAGCACACACTGATATGGGGGATTATTATTATTATATAGAGGAGAGGGGACTGTACAGTGATATATGGGAGTAATAACTCCCAGCACACACTGATATGGGGGATTATTATTATTATTATTATATAGAGGAGAGGGGACTGTACAGTGATATATGGGAGTAATAACTCCCAGCACACACTGATATGGGGGATTATTATTATTATATAGAGGAGAGGGGTCTGTACAGTGATATATGGGAGTAATAACTCCCAGCACACACTGATATGGGGATTATTATTAGTATATAGAGGAGAGGGGACTGTACAGTGATATATGGGGAGTAATAACTCCCAGCACACACTGATATGGGGGATTATTATTATTATATAGAGGAGAGGGGTCTGTACAGTGATATATGGGGAGTAATAACTCCCAGCACACACTGATATGGGGGATTATTATTATATAAAGGAGAGGGGACTGTACAGTGATATATGGGAGTAATAACTCCCAGCACACACTGATATGGGGATTATTATTATTATATAGAGGGGAGGGGACTGTACAGTGATATATGGGGAATAATAACTCCCAGCACACACTGATATGGGGATTATTATTATTATATAGAGGAGAGGGGACTGTACAGTGATATATGGGGAGTAATAACTCCCAGCACACACTGATATGGGGATTATTATTATTATATAGAGGAGAGGGGACTGTACAGTGATATATGGGGAGTAATAACTCCCAGCACACACTGATATGGGGATTATTATTATTATATAGAGGGGAGGGGACTGTACAGTGATATATGGGGAGTAATAACTCCCAGCACACACTGATATGGGGGATTATTATTATTATATAGAGGAGAGGGGTCTGTACAGTGATATATGGGAGTAATAACTCCCAGCACACACTGATATGGGGGATTATTATTATTATATAGAGGAGAGGGGACTGTACAGTGATATATGGGGAATAATAACTCCCAGCACACACTGATATGGGGATTATTATTATTATATAGAGGAGAGGGGACTGTACAGTGATATATGGGGAGTAATAACTCCCAGCACACACTGATATGGGGATTATTATTATTATATAGAGGAGAGGGGACTGTACAGTGATATATGGGGAGTAATAACTCCCAGCACACACTGATATGGGGATTATTATTATTATATAGAGGGGAGGGGACTGTACAGTGATATATGGGGAGTAATAACTCCCAGCACACACTGATATGGGGGATTATTATTATTATATAGAGGAGAGGGGTCTGTACAGTGATATATGGGAGTAATAACTCCCAGCACACACTGATATGGGGGATTATTATTATTATATAGAGGAGAGGGGACTGTACAGTGATATATGGGGAGTAATAACTCCCAGCACACACTGATATGGGGATTATTATTATTATATAGAGGAGAGGGGCCTGTACAGTGATATATGGGGAGTAATAACTCCCAGCACACACTGATATGGGGATTATTATTATTATATAGAGGAGAGGGAACTGTACAGTGATATATGGGGAGTAATAACTCCCAGCACACACTGATATGGGGATTATTATTATTATGTAGAGGAGAGGGGACTGTACAGTGATGTATGGGAGTAATAACTCCCAGCACACACTGATATGGGGATTATTATTATTATATAGAGGGGAGGGGTCTGTACAGTGATATATGGGAGTAATAACTCCCAGCACACACTGATATGGGGGATTATTATTATTATATAGAGGGGAGGGGACTGTACAGTGATATATGGGGAATAATAACTCCCAGCACACACTGATATGGGGGATTATTATTATTATATAGAGGAGAGGGGACTGTACAGTGATATATGGGAGTAATAACTCCCAGCACACACTGATATGGGGGATTATTATTATTATATAGAGGGGAGGGGACTGTACAGTGATATATGGGGAATAATAACTCCCAGCACACACTGATATGGGGGATTATTATTATTATATAGAGGAGAGGGGACTGTACAGTGATATATGGGGAGTAATAACTCCCAGCACACACTGATATGGGGATTATTATTATTATATAGAGGAGAGGGGCCTGTACAGTGATATATGGGGAGTAATAACTCCCAGCACACACTGATATGGGGATTATTATTATTATATAGAGGAGAGGGGACTGTACAGTGATATATGGGGAGTAATAACTCCCAGCACACACTGATATGGGGATTATTATTATTATGTAGAGGAGAGGGGACTGTACAGTGATATATGGGAGTAATAACTCCCAGCACACACTGATATGGGGATTATTATTATTATATAGAGGAGAGGGGACTGTACAGTGATATATGGGGAGTAATAACTCCCAGCACACACTGATATGGCTGATTATTATTATTATGTAGAGGAGAGGGGACTGTACAGTGATATATGGGAGTAATAACTCCCAGCACACACTGATATGGGGATTATTATTATTATATAGAGGAGAGGGGTCTGTACAGTGATATATGGGGAGTAATAACTCCCAGCACACACTGATATGGGGGATTATTATTATATAAAGGAGAGGGGACTGTACAGTGATATATGGGAGTAATAACTCCCAGCACACACTGATATGGGGATTATTATTATTATATAGAGGAGAGGGGTCTGTACAGTGATATATTGGGAGTAATAACTCCCAGCACACACTGATATGGGGGATTATTATTATTATATAGAGGAGAGGGGACTGTACAGTGATATATGGGGAGTAATAACTCCCAGCACACACTGATATGGGGGATTATTATTATTATATAGAGGAGAGGGGACTGTACAGTGATATATGGGGAGTAATAACTCCCAGCACACACTGATATGGGGGATTATTATTATTATGTAGAGGAGAGGGGACTGTACAGTGATATATGGGAGTAATAACTCCCAGCACACACTGATATGGGGATTATTATTATTATATAGAGGAGAGGGGACTGTACAGTGATATATGGGAGTAATAACTCCCAGCACACACTGATATGGGGGATTATTATTATTATTATATAGAGGAGAGGGGACTGTACAGTGATATATGGGAGTAATAACTCCCAGCACACACTGATATGGGGATTATTATTATTATATAGAGGAGAGGGGTCTGTACAGTGATATATTGGGAGTAATAACTCCCAGCACACACTGATATGGGGGATTATTATTATTATATAGAGGAGAGGGGACTGTACAGTGATATATGGGGAGTAATAACTCCCAGCACACACTGATATGGGGGATTATTATTATTATATAGAGGAGAGGGGACTGTACAGTGATATATGGGAGTAATAACTCCCAGCACACACTGATATGGGGGATTATTATTATTATATAGAGGAGAGGGGACTGTACAGTGATATATGGGGAGTAATAACTCCCAGCACACACTGATATGGGGGATTATTATTATTATATAGAGGAGAGGGGACTGTACAGTGATATATGGGAGTAATAACTCCCAGCACACACTGATATGGGGGATTATTATTATTATATAGAGGAGAGGGGACTGTACAGTGATATATGGGGAGTAATAACTCCCAGCACACACTGATATGGGGGATTATTATTATTATTATATAGAGGAGAGGGGACTGTACAGTGATATATGGGAGTAATAACTCCCAGTACACACTGATATGGGGATTATTATTATTATATAGAGGAGAGGGGACTGTACAGTGATATATGGGTGTAATAACTCCCAGCACACACTGATATGGGGGATTATTATTATTATATAGAGGAGAGGGGACTGTACAGTGATATATGGGAGTAATAACTCCCAGCACACACTGATATGGGGATTAATATTATTATATAGAGGAGAGGGGACTGTACAGTGATATATGGGGAGTAATAACTCCCAGCACACACTGATATGGGGGATTATTATTATTATATAGAGAAGAGGGGACTGTACAGTGATATATGGGAGTAATAACTCCCAGCACTCACTGATATGGGGATTATTATTATTATATAGAGGAGAGGGGTCTGTACAGTGATATATGGGGAGTAATAACTCCCAGCACACACTGATATGGGGGATTATTATTATTATTATATAGAGGAGAGGGGACTGTACAGTGATATATGGGAGTAATAACTCCCAGCACACACTGATATGGGGGATTATTATTATTATATAGAGGAGAGGGGACTGTACAGTGATATATGGGGAGTAATAACTCCCAGCACACACTGATATGGGGGATTATTATTATATAAAGGAGAGGGGACTGTACAGTGATATATGGGAGTAATAACTCCCAGCACTCACTGATATGGGGATTATTATTATTATATAGAGGAGAGGGGACTGTACAGTGATATATGGGTGTAATAACTCCCAGCACACACTGATATGGGGGATTATTATTATTATATAGAGGAGAGGGGACTGTACAGTGATATATGGGAGTAATAACTCCCAGCACACACTGATATGGGGGATTATTATTATTATATAGAGGAGAGGGGACTGTACAGTGATATATGGGGAGTAATAACTCCCAGCACACACTGATATGGGGGATTATTATTATTATTATATAGAGGAGAGGGGACTGTACAGTGATATATGGGAGTAATAACTCCCAGTACACACTGATATGGGGATTATTATTATTATATAGAGGAGAGGGGACTGTACAGTGATATATGGGTGTAATAACTCCCAGCACACACTGATATGGGGGATTATTATTATTATATAGAGGAGAGGGGACTGTACAGTGATATATGGGAGTAATAACTCCCAGCACACACTGATATGGGGATTAATATTATTATATAGAGGAGAGGGGACTGTACAGTGATATATGGGGAGTAATAACTCCCAGCACACACTGATATGGGGGATTATTATTATTATATAGAGAAGAGGGGACTGTACAGTGATATATGGGAGTAATAACTCCCAGCACTCACTGATATGGGGATTATTATTATTATATAGAGGAGAGGGGTCTATACAGTGATATATGGGGAGTAATAACTCCCAGCACACACTGATATCAGGGATTATTATTATTATTATATAGAGGAGAGGGGATTGTACAGTGATATATGGGAGTAATAACTCCCAGCACACACTGATATGGGGGATTATTATTATTATATAGAGGAGAGGGGACTGTACAGTGATATATGGGGAGTAATAACTCCCAGCACACACTGATATGGGGGATTATAATTATTATATAGAGGAGAGGGGACTGTACAGTGATATATGGGAGTTATAACTCCCAGCACACACTGATATGGGGGATTATAATTATTATATAGAGGAGAGGGGACTGTACAGTGATATATGGGAGTTATAACTCCCAACACACACTGATATGGGGGATTATTATTATTATATAGAGGAGAGGGGACTGTACAGTGATATATGTGGAGTAATAACTCCCAGCACACACTGATATGGGGGATTATTATTATTATATAGAGGAGAGGGGACTGTACAGTGATATATGGGAGTAATAACTCCCAGTACACACTGATATGGGGATTATTATTATTATATAGAGGAGAGGGGACTGTACAGTGATATATGGGTGTAATAACTCCCAGCACACACTGATATGGGGGATTATTATTATTATATAGAGGAGAGGGGACTGTACAGTGATATATGGGAGTAATAACTCCCAGCACACACTGATATGGGGATTAATATTATTATATAGAGGAGAGGGGACTGTACAGTGATATATGGGGAGTAATAACTCCCAGCACACACTGATATGGGGGATTATTATTATTATATAGAGAAGAGGGGACTGTACAGTGATATATGGGAGTAATAACTCCCAGCACTCACTGATATGGGGATTATTATTATTATATAGAGGAGAGGGGTCTATACAGTGATATATGGGGAGTAATAACTCCCAGCACACACTGATATCAGGGATTATTATTATTATTATATAGAGGAGAGGGGATTGTACAGTGATATATGGGAGTAATAACTCCCAGCACACACTGATATGGGGGATTATTATTATTATATAGAGGAGAGGGGACTGTACAGTGATATATGGGGAGTAATAACTCCCAGCACACACTGATATGGGGGATTATAATTATTATATAGAGGAGAGGGGACTGTACAGTGATATATGGGAGTTATAACTCCCAGCACACACTGATATGGGGGATTATAATTATTATATAGAGGAGAGGGGACTGTACAGTGATATATGGGAGTTATAACTCCCAACACACACTGATATGGGGGATTATTATTATTATATAGAGGAGAGGGGACTGTACAGTGATATATGTGGAGTAATAACTCCCAGCACACACTGATATGGGGGATTATTATTATTATATAGAGGAGAGGGGACTGTACAGTGATTTATGGGAGTAATAACTCCCAGCACACACTGATATGGGGGATTATTATTATTATTATTATAATATAGAGGAGGGGTCTGTACAGTGTTATATGGGGAGTAATAACTCCGAGCACACACTGATATGGGATTTTTCATTATTATTATTATTATAATACAGAGGAGAGGGGACTGTACAGTGATATATGGGAGTAATAACTCCCAGCACACACTGATATGGGGATTATTATTATTATATAGAGGAGAGGGGTCTGTACAGTGATATATGGGAGTAATAGCTCCCAGCACACACTGATATGGAGATTATTATTATTATATAGAGGAGAGGGGACTGTACAGTGATATATGGGGAGTAATAACTCCCAGCACACACTGATATGGGGGATTATTATTATTATTATATAGAGGAGAGGGGACTGTACAGTGATATATGGGGAGTAATAACTCCCAGCACACACTGATATGGGGGATTATTATTATTATATAGAGGAGAGGGGACTGTACAGTGATATATGGGGAGTAATAACTCCCAGCACACACTGATATTGGGGATTATTATTATTATACAGAGGAGAGGGGACTGTACAGTGATATATGGGGTGTAATAACTCCCAGCACACACTGATATGGGGGATTATTATTATTATTATATAGAGGAGAGGGGACTCTACAGTAATATATGGGTGTACTATCTCCCAGCACACACTGATATGAGGATTATTATTATTATTATATAGAGGAGAGGGGTCTGTACAGTTATATATGGGAGTAATAACTCCCAGCACACACTGATATGGGGGATTATTATTATTATATAGAGGAGAGGGGACTGTACAGTGTTATATGGGGAGTAATAACTCCGAGCACACACTGATATGGGATTTTTCATTATTATTATTATTATTATTATTATTATTATATAGAGGAGAGGGGACTGTACAGTGTTATATGGGGAGTAATAACTCCGAGCACACACTGATATGGGATTTTTCATTATTATTATTATTATTATAATACAGAGGAGAGGGGACTGTACAGTGATATATGGGAGTAATAACTCCCAGCACACACTGATATGGGGATTATTATTATTATTATATAGAGGAGAGAGGTCTGTACAGTGATATATGGGAGTAATAACTCCCAGAACACACTGATATGGGGGATTATTATTATTATTATTATTATTATTATTATTATTATTATAATATAGAGGTGTCTGTACAGTGATATATGGGAGTAATAACTCCCAGCACACACTGATATGGGGGATTATTATTAATAATATCATTATTATTATTATTATTATTATTATTATTATATAGAGGAGAGGGGACTATACAGTGATATATAGAGATGAATAAGCCCCCAGCACACACTTATGTCGAGGAATATTAATACATATAGAGTTTATGCTAATACACTTTTTTTGTGTCATCACCCATCGACTACTACTTCCCCCTCCTCTCCTATCTATCCGGTTCTGGGAATGTCACAGTGACATGACTGTTATCTATGTTAATAAAACGGAGCTGACTAGAGGGTTTCTGGGAATGTTGTTGCTTCCCGGCTCTGATTTGCAACACTTGAATAGATGTCAGATAAATTTAAGACACCTTCCTGTAGTATTTTATATTTCAAGTTGGTACATTTAACCCGCAGTATAGTTTTGTCATTTAGCCTCTGTGTGATCTTCTATAGAAACAATTTTATTACAATCAGTCTAGCATGTGTATAATTTTGTGTTTCTGCAAGTATTCAACAAGCTCTAAAATGAGGCATAAGTCATTGCTGCAGTTTATTTTATTTTTTTACTGAAATAGTTTTTATATAGTTTTACAGTATTTGAAATTGGGGTTCAGAAAAAATATGGGAAAGGGACAGCGTTAAGTTGGGGAGGGGGAAAGAAGGGTACATATTGGGGAAGGACCACAATAGTACATCATAAATGCAGAATCACATGTCAGGAAATCCTTAAAATCTGTCCTTCAAAGCTCCTAAACTAGTTTGCATAGAAATAAAACACTCTAATGTCCCAGAGGATCATCAACGGCTAGCAGCTGGGAAATTAGGGAGAGAGCCTTCCCCCTCAGTTATATAGATATGCCAGCTTCGCCATTTCACTAGAGGAGAGGCGGCTGCAGTGGAGTACGACACCCCCAAAGTCTCCATCACAAAGCTATAGTTTACTTTCGATATAATCTTAGTTAGTGGCGGAGGTAATGGTTGCTTCCAGGCTTGAGCTATAGCTCCCCTTGTAGCTATAAATATATGACCATTCACATACCTATCCTATTGTGGAACGGTGAGTGGATAGTGGTTCAAAAGGGCCAGCTCCGGGGAGAGAGTCACACCGGGTATTGAAAGATTTTACGTAATCTGTGACAGGGTAGTCCGCCTATGCTACCCTGTCCGTTGTATTTATGGGGACCTGCTGGGCGTTCCTTGCCACTGTCCCCTTTTTGTATCCCAAATGCGCCCTCTCACCGCAGTAGGTGGGGCTTTAGCTGCTGCCATCACTAGGTTCATTCGCCGGGTCCTTCTTAGTATCTCTTGCTACTAGGGTACCCTCTTGCTGGTACACCTGACCTCTTGCCTTCAGATCAGGGTTGCTGTGGATGGTTCCCCCTAGCCTATCGCACTGGCCAGAGCTGCAGGTCGGGGGCAAAGGGTTGGTACTGGAATGCTGGGTCCCATGCCGGATAACTAATTAGATTGGTCTAATCTGTTGTTCACAGGAATTGCCACGTCAAAGTAGGATTTCGAAGCAATGGTATATTATTAGCTCAAGTGTCCTAATAAGGACAGTTACAAACATTAGTTCAAGGTACTAGTGATCTCCAGAAGTACGGATGGTAGAATACATTACGTGACCAAACAGGGCCAATTTTATACACATTCTGACACACCTTAGCAGGGGGTAACACCTAGATGGCTCCACAAAGACTGATAAATCACATTCAGTAATTACCATTAGGATGTAATATATCCTTTAACCGTGGAGCTAACGCAATTTAAGCTTTAACAAAATTTACATCAATCTCTTGATTTCTTAAAACTGGGTGTTAAGCATCCTGAGTCTACATTCATCATCATCTTAATTTATTTATTTATATAGCGCCACTAATTCCGCAGTGCTGTACAGAGAACTCACTCATACCAGTCCCTGCCCCATTGGAGCTTACAGTCTAAATTCCCTAACACACACACGGGTCAATTTAATATCAGCCAGTTAACCAACTAGTATGTTTTTGGAGAGTGGGAGGAAACCCATGCAAACACGGGGAGAACATACAAACTCAACACATTGTTCAGACAGTTTCCTGTTTCTCTAACAAGATGTGACAATAGGTAACAACCTCCTGCTGGGCCTTCATGCTAAATGATGGGAACACTTACACATCAAAGGTTTAATTAGCATGGGGGACTACCTTTAGAAAAGTTACTCAAATTCTATTTCCCCCCTGTTATACTGTCTCAGCAATTAATACATTTCCTATACAAAGATGCAACACAGCATAATAAATATCAGTACATTTGTAATGATATAAATTAGCGCACTGCACTAATAATTTAAATATATTTATTTAATTTAAATATATTTATACAATAAGTTATTTATAAGTGATACAACCATACAAACACTTCATTTCAGCCCACAGGTGTTGTACAATTGGACAGTACCATAAAATGTGAAAAACATCCCCTCTTCCTGAACAATTACGCAAACTGGCTGGGGACACAGAAGGCCACATCTTGTCTAGTTTTTCAGGGGTAACATATAATCTGTTTATTAGCTTAAATAACATTTCCTTGTGATTGAGACATCTGGACATACTAAAAGAATTACGGAAGATATGGTCCCATTTCTCCCCAGAGAATTCCAGCTGGAGGCCCACCTCCCACTGAAGCTGGATCTTTGCTTTTGGCATGCCAAAATGGGTATTCAGAAGTTTTTACCAATAGGCTATGTTGGTACGATTACAGCCAGTGGACAGTTTGGCAAAATATAAAGATGTGGGGGGCCTTATTTGCAAACCTTTAAGCAGCGGCATCAATAGCCAGTGCCTTATTTGGAGGTATTTATAAAACTCACATCTGGTCAAATGGTAGCGGTCACACAGGTTGGCGAAAGAGGAGAGAACTCCGGATCAAACAGGTGCCCCAGGGACATGATCATTTGTAGATCGATAAAGAAAGATTCAAATCTGGAATCTGTTTGCCAAAATTTGTAATGATGCATTGGCAGTGGGGCGGGGGAATTCGTCCTCATCCTTGCCAATCTGATCCCACACTGCCAAGGCATCCCTAGTTAGACCAGGTAGGTTGTGATCTCTAGGGACCCATAATGAATCAATTAAGGGGCCCTCCGAATTACAAGCCGTTTCTATATCAACCCAAGATTTCCGATCCAGTGGATGAGACCACTCACCCAATTGGGACAATATACAAGCGTCATGGTATTTCCACAGGTCTGGAAGGGCCAATCCCCCTTCAATTACCCCAAGGTCATTTTCCGCAGGGCCATACGGGGGGGGATTTTGCTTCCATACATAAGTTCTCATGATAACTATTAGTTTATTCATAAACTGTGCTGGAAGTCAAAATGGGAGAATGTGAAATAAGGACTTCAGCTTCGGGAGGAGCATCATTTTGAACGCTGAAATTCTTTGCAACCAGGAGACCTCGTGGCACATCCAGAGTGAAAAGCTTTTATAAGCTGGGAAAAGCTCTTTTCAATAAGAGTGTATAAATGTGGGGTAATGTGAATGCCCAGATAGGGGAGATCCCAATTACTTCATGCTTTGACGTGGATCAACATAAAAAAAAAAAAAAGACCAAAACCAAACATAGTGCAGACAGTAGATATAATAAAATGATGGAGGGTAACCCTTAAATATCCATGCACTGGTAAAAAGACATAGACACCACATGCTATAGATCCCTTCAGAAGACTCACCCTTATTCTATTGGAATGTAGGACATTGAGGAACTGGTTATTTATGCTTTTTCTGCCATCCTGTTATGTTTGGTTATATTTGTTTTTGTTTTTCATCTTTTGAAAATGTATTTATGCTATTTGACTAGTAGCGTTTTATCTGTTATACCGTCTCTTGATTGGCGCCTGTCAGCAAATTTGTTGTTTGTTTGTCTATATATATATAGGTACTGGTGTGACCTATTTTTTGCTACAAGCTGCCTTTCAGTTTGATCATTGGTTGCGCCGTTTGGACTAAGTACCTCTTTTTTGACTGATCTCAATGAGTCTAAAGCACGGCAAAATAGAAGCTTGCAGTTGAAATGGTCCGGCCCAGTCTCAGATTGCATCCTGTGTGATCCTGTCCCCTCCGAGCCGCACTCGAGGTCTAGGGTCAGGCTGGCAAGGCAGAAGTTTCCAGGACGTCCGTAGTAGAACTTTCTTCCAGTGTATAGATAACATGCATAATGTTGGTTCTATGTACCAGTAGCTTCACCGGGAAACCCTCTCTGTGTCGGATCGGATGTCATTATCCCTCAGGATCTTTGGAAGGAGCGGCATTTTACTACCATGGCCATGGAGCAGTCAGGAAGCAAATGGAGATTGCAAAGAATCTCAGAGTCCTCAAGCTCACATGCTGCTCGCAAGATACGTTATTTTACATGGAAAAAATGGAGACTTGGGAGGGTATGCCTGGGCAGAGAATCTAGGTTAGCCCAGGCTTTGGGCAGTCTATGAATGCAGTCTATGAGTAAATCCTGATCAAAGGCCGCTGGCAAGAGCTTACGAAACAAGTAAGTAGCAAAAGGCAGGATATCGACATTGGAGACTTGATTTGGAATTCCTCTAATCTTAATGTTGTTCCGGCAGGATCAAATCCACCAGTTTGTTTCTCAGGGTGCTCACTTCAGACTCCAGATGTTCATGAGAGGTTATGAGTTAATTGTGAGAAGCCACCATCTCTTCCATTTTATTCTCCAGATGATCTGTCCTAGTCCCCAGTTCCACCACTTTGGATTGAATGGCCTTGATAGATGAGCGCATGTCAGAGAGCAAATCCGCTTTCAAAGTGGACAGTATCTGCTGCATAGATTTAAAGAAGATTGGGGCATCCGGGTCGATCTGTGATAGAGTGTCTCTGGACGATGAAGGGTAAGGTTGGGCGGCACCGGAGAGGGAATGCGCCCCAGCAGAGTAATCTTCCCCTTTAGAGGAGGACACAGATCCCAATTTTTGAAGTTTGAACAAAGTAAGCTGTGGGGCAGGTTTAGATGGTTTAATCTCTTTAGGGCCTATAGTTTCTCTTGACACCCAGTGGGTCAAATGCAAATGGAATCTTTGAAAGAGCCGATAAGGGTAGGTCACATCTGGTAGAATATGAAGAGTGTCACCTGGGCAGAGGGATTAGCATGGAGTGGGTGTGCTACTGTCGATTAGAGTACAGTTGAGGTATGCGGATGGCAACCAGAACTACATCTTATTTTAGAAACATTGCTAATTGAGGCTGGTTGGGAATCGCAGCATCAGTGTAGTTGCCTTTATATCATTCAGCGATTACTGTTAAGAACAGTCAATTTCATCTTAGAGACAGCCAGTCTAGAGCAGTGGCACTTTAGAGGGAATTTCTAGGCACAGTAATAGTGGAGCTGCCTGAGCTGAAAACTCTCTTTAGCAGCCAGGGTGGGTAGTGCATCCCCAAACAGAGTGGGTCCTCTCCAAAAGTGGGTGCAAGAAAAGGTGAAGGGGTGAACTTTCTCAGGACACTAACCTGCTGGTATACGATGAGTTTTCACAGTCTCAATTACTACTGCAGGCAGAGATCAGGGTTTATATGTAGGAGTGAGTTCTGTCACAGGTTGACAATGTGGGGACCCACCCTGTCGCTCCCACTATCGCCTTTCAGGGAGTCCTCGGGTGCAATGCTCGGCCATGTTGTGTAGAGAGAAGCGTTTAGTCACCGGAAGTGCAGCAGTGATGGCCGATCTGGAACTGCATGGTGAAAGCGCTGGCCTGGACCCTGAAGAGGCCGCCTGGACAGCTGAAACTCCGGGAGGGAAGGAAGGGGCCTGCCATGTGGCTAACGTCATCTTCTAACAGCTTAGGAGAGAGTCCGTGAGTGCAGTGGTCATCATCTGCAAATGCAGGCGGTGTTGTAATGTGGCCAGACACTCTACTGCCAGGGGTCAGTGACACCAGTAGCGGGTACCGTTTATCCGGCAGGCAATCAGGGAGATTCCAGCTGCCCAAAGCCACTCAAGCAGTCAGGCTCAGATGTCGGCAACCTCCAGTGTCTCTCGTGGCTAGGCCCCCTTCTTTTTTCCACGGTATCAGGATGCCTGAGAAGAGACTGACACCCCCAGGTATGTGGGAGGGTGGAAACCCAGTGACGTCTGTGATCTAGGGCTGGATAGCAGGCAGAATAGAGCCGATGTCAAAGGATAGCTTTTTGGCAAGTAGAGAGCTGATAAAAACTATGTCTAACCAGTATGACTGTCAAGCCATGCCCCTGCAATTTTAATTTTTAAATAGGTAGAAAATAAGTTGGCTAACAGGACAAGGGAAGAAACATAAAATATCAGGGATGGTTGGAATGAGTGAGTGGACCAAGGGCGGCCATCATTCTAGAGATTGAGGTCCTTGTGAGCCAACCAGAGTTGTTATGATGAGAATGGCATTCCCAAATTATGATGAGACACCCAGGGGTTCCAAACTTTGCAGAACGATTTGGCAGTCATATACAGTAAATATTTGACAAGCTGTTAATGCCGCTTGCTGTGAGGGGCCTGTGGGGCACATTTAGCTGGCCGTTTTCTGCTGAAATTATATGTCTGATCAGCTTGTTTTGATGTCGGGTGGCTGAAGAACAAATGAGAACTCAGGCAGCAGAGGAACATTCACCTGTGATACAGTGGAGTCCGTCTTCTCATTTGCACAGCAAGTGGACAGTCTCAGATAAATGTATCCGTCCCAAATTCACAAATAAGTGGGTTAGATTGCATTGACCATAAGTCTGTTGTTTTTTTCTATCACTGGTACAATTGTAAGACTTTGGGTTTTACAGCTTTTTGTATAGTTTTATTTGTATTTAATATTTACAGTTGAAATTGAAGAGATTTTACTAATGAAACCCCTGTTCTATCTGTTACTGTGCCCTATGTGCACTGTCACGTAGGGTGTATGTTATACTTTGTTCTTGTGCTGGCTGAACGGAGTCCTCTGTTTTCGTCCAGCCCCCATATCCACCATGTTTTGCTTTTAGCACTACTCTGCTCATTGCTGATGCTACGTTTGTTGGTGCCGCTGTAGACAGAGGACTCGGAACAGCCCGCCAACCGAAAGCTGCAGGAGAAGTAAATTCTATATACACTTTACTAGAGAGTGTCTATAGGAAATGGTTACTTATAGGATAGGGATAGACTTCCTTTGTATATTTTGCACATGTAACCCATAAAGAATAACTCCAAGTGACATGCTCCCTAGGGAGATCAGATGTCAGTAAATGTTTAATTTGAAGGTATCTCCAGATCTCAGGATCTGGGCACTATCATATCATAGCAAATCATTAGGACGCTAACAGACTATGAGACATTATGCTGTTTGCCTCATTGCCTCCCCATTTGCTCTCTATTATTTGCAAGTTTTTGGTAGAACACCTGTTCAGCTCCTTGCTAAAGATCACTAACAATTGGAAAACTAACCGAGGATCTGAGATTTGTGACTCTGATTGGACTACAATCTTTCAGTGACACATGGTTGTTCATCTGGGGGTAAATGTATGAACCTCCGGATTCTTCAACTCCGGCGAGTTCAGCGTCTTCAGGAGTTGAAGAATCCGGAGGTTCATACATTTACCTCCTAGTGTCTCAATTTTAGAAACCCACTATAAAGTCCTTACTATGTGGTACAGACTTGGCTAGAATCTACCGCGAGGCCTCCAGTTCTTGTTGGCGTTGCACTCAAGTTCCCGACACCACACTCTATATCTAGTGGGAATGCCCTTTCCCACTCCCATTCTGTCTTTATGTTGTTCGGTTGTAAGACTTAAATATACTTGGTTGCTGTTACTCTTTCATGCCTTCACACTAGCCTGGTGCCATTATGCTCTTTTTATGTACAAAGATGCCGAGAAATGTAACTTTTATTGTGCCTCTAATACGACCTGTTTGTTTTTCGAAACCCAATAAAAATTTCAGAAAAAAATAGCTCTAAATAGATTGAGTTCCATTTACCTTGTTATTGATGGGTCTGTTCATACACAGGATGACCCAATAGTGAAGATAACATCTAGTGATCGTGACATCCCCCGTGTGTGAAAAGGATTTAGGAGAACCCAGAGCCCTATTGCGGTGACTTCATTTTGCTCACGGATACGTGAGACAGACAATGTCCAGAAGATCCTGGAGCTCAACAACAAGATCATTCAGCTGCTGACTGGAGAGGTGACTGCTGGGAATGGGACATTATACAGTAACACCAGGGGATGTGTCTGGGTGATGACTGTATCATTGTGTGTGTCAGGTTCCTGTAAGATGGGTGATGTCACTGTCTATTTCTCCATGCAGGAGGGGGAGTATTTAGAAGGGCACAGGGGTCAGTACACGGACGTGATGATGGAGAATGACCAGCCCCTCACATCACTGGGTAAGAGGAGACTTTCATTTATTGTAAAGAGTAGAGATTTAAGGGCTCACTAGATGTATTGTAATGTATTCAGTGCCTCTTACACCTACAGATGGATCCAATAACAGAAATACCCCAGAGAGATGTCCCCGTCCTCTTTATTCACAGGATTGTACAGAGGAAAATCACAGTGTCCCACATGAGTATCAGGTAGATGGGATTTTGCATCATACAGAAATAGCAAATTAACTTTTCAGTATATGATTTGTAGAGCAGTTATGTGTGTCTTATATACATATATTCTAATGTTTAATCTCAGTTGATGAAATCAGGCATAACTTAAGTGTTATTTTATTGATTTATGGGTTATTTAGGGTGAAGATCTGAGAATTATAGAGGTAGATTTAGAGGGAGAAGAAGAGACGTATGTGAGGGGTGATCAGCAGTGTAAGGAGGAGGAAATCCCTACAGATATCAGCACAGGTCAGTAATAAACACTTATTACAGAAAATTGTCACATATTCTCCTTGTTCAGTCACTACAACAATCTCCTATTCTACACCCTCCTCTGTCAGTACAAACTAATGTGGAAAAATGATCTGCCCAGTGGAGGAGTCAGGACATTTCAATGTGTGCTACCAGCCAAGAGATCGGATCAGTCTCCTGTTTCGAGTACATTAGTACATTGAATGCAACTATTGTGATTTCTTCACTGATGGAATCAGACTCCAACATTACCCATGATCCTCCCTACTAAAGCAAAATAGCAGGTGATTCCCCTAAGAAAACAGCTCCCCATTACAACGCACACTTCAGACAAACTCCACCTTCTTGCTCATACAGAACTATTACCACACACCCGTCTTTGAACAGTAGCACAATAGCTTCCCTAAAATCTGTTGCTCTACATCTTCTGATCTGTCTCTGTATCTTGTTCTGCCCTTTGCTTCCTTCCAGTTGTTGCCCATCTGTGCCCTGCTCCATTCTCCTACTCTGGCCTGATGCTCTCCTCCGCTCTGTGCCATTGTCGTTTCTGTGTTGCTATTTTCTATATTACTCTACTGCTCTGTCCTGCTGCTCTCCTGCCCTCTCACCGAATTTCTACACCAAAGTGTCAGCCTAAATTAGTAGTGTGACTGGCCATGGAGCTATACTACCGGTGGTTGGCCAGAGGGACATAGAGAGGCTGCTTCACTGTTTTCACCTATGTGTCCACCAGAAGAAGTTAAATAGTGTAGATGCATGCATAGGATATGCTGCTAATTTAGCCCCCATGTGCTCTGCTTCCATGACTGCAGTGTGTGTGTGTGATAGCAGTGTCTGAATAGCATTGTGGTTGGACAATGTCATTCGCGATTGAGGCTTCCTGCCTTATGATACTGTCTGTCATTGTGTATGTTAGGGAAATGTTACTCCCCAAAGTCTGCATTTCAGTGTAGTCCGATGTGTCTAAGTAATCTGAGTGTCACTTTTTCTGGATCTGAACAATGTGTTTGTTAAAACAGTTGTGTTGTATTTTAAGCCAATGTTTTATGTGTCAAACGGAAAACTCATGTTTGCTGTTTGTACATTTATAATTGCAATAAAGTGTTTATAGTTTGCAAATTTAAATTAAACAACTGAACATCTTGAACTCACTAGTAATATGCAAATGTACTCCTCAATGTTTATTTCTAGCAGATGGACTCAAAAGCAGCAATGTCTCGGAGGGACATCCCATTTTGTCTCCAGATTTTAAAAAGGAAGATAACATCATACAAGATTCTACAAGAAAAAAAGCCATTACCTTAAATATACATCCAGAGTTTCATAGTGCAGATACATCATCTGATCCCTCCTCTGATGAGGGATGTTCTCCTGATAACTCAGATGTTCCTACAGGTAGTACAACTCATATAGGCAGTACAGTCTTTCCCTGTTATGAATGTGGAAAAAGTTTTTTACAGCATTCAGACTTTGTGGAGCATCGGAGAACTCACACAGTTGAGAAACCATTTCCATGCTATGAGTGTGGGAAATGTTTTACACATAAATCAGAACTTGTTAAACATCAGAGAACTCACACAGGTGAAAAACCATTTCCATGCTCTGTATGTGGGAAGTGTTTTACACAAAAATCTGTTCTTGTTACTCATCAGAGACTTCACACAGGCGATAAACCATTTCCATGCCCAGAGTGTGGGAAATGTTTTTCCCAGAAAGCAGGTCTTATTGACCATCAGAGAACTCACACAGGTGAGAAACCATTTCCATGCTCTGTGTGTGGAAAGTGTTTTACACAAAAATCTGTTCTTGTTATGCATCAGAGACTTCACACAGGCGATAAACCATTTCCATGCTTAGTGTGTGGAAAATGTTTTACCCAGAAAGCGGGTCTTGTTGAACATGAGAGAACTCACACAGGTGCAAAACCATTTCCATGCTCTGTGTGTGGGAAGTGTTTTACACAAAAATCTGTTCTTGTTACTCATCAGAGACTTCACACAGGTGATAAACCATTTGCATGCTCAGAGTGTGGGAAATGTTTTACCCAGAAAGTGGGTCTTATTGAGCATGAGAGAACTCACACAGGTGCAAAACCATTTCCATGCCCTGTGTGTGGGAAGTGTTTTACACAAAAATCTGTTCTTGTTATGCATCAGAGACTTCACACAGGTGATAAACCATTTGCATGCTCAGAGTGTGGGAAATGTTTTACCCAGAAAGCAGGTCTTATTGATCATCAGAGAACTCACACAGGTGAGAAACCATTTCCATGCTCTGAGTGTGGAAAATGCTTTGGAAGGAAATCAAATCTTGTTAAACATCAGAGAACTCACACAGGTGAGTAACCATTTCCATGTTCTGAGTGTGAGAAATGTTTTACATGCAAATCACCTTTTTTTTTCACATCAGAGAAGTCAAACAGGAGAAAAGCCATTCCTTGAGGTGATAGACAATGAACGAGGCTGCAGTAATACAAATGTTGTGAAAGCCTTTAATTTATAAATGACAATTATAAAAATCCCCATAAATTTATTTATTGTGTGTGTACTCAAAGATATAGCAACATCACTCAGTTTTGGAGGGCATTTCAAAGCTTCAATCGCACAGTATACTAACGTTATAATTGAATTACAAGTTACAATTATTGGTCGAATTTGTATCTTCAACACATTACTCATGGAATTTATTGCCTTTCTCTATTATATATCTGTGTCACTCTGCTGTAATAATAAGATTGCATTGTTATATGGGTTCCTAAGTCATATATATATTCTTGGCAATGGGCTAGAGCTATAGGGGTAAACCAATCAGATTCTAGCTATTATTTTCTATAATGTACTAGATAAATGATCTATAGAATCTGATTGGTTACTATGGGTAACTGTTCCAATTTTTAGAAGATGTGATACAATTACCCCATAATGTGTGATAATGGGTAATGTTGTATCATGTTTGGTCATTCTGTGTAATTGAAGGTGTGACATGGTTTATATAATTCAGTTATATGTGACTACTTACTCTGGATCATTTATAAATCTACAAAAATATGTGTCCACAGTGTAGATGCAATTTTGTGATGCCACATGGCTATTTTCTTACAAACTCATCCATTTAAACAGTGACATGCATGGGCTGTTGGGTCAACCTGCATATTTAGGGCTGCAAAACTCTATGGGAGGATCCAGACTAGTATTGCAACCACATGTGAAAACTAGATTTTATTTTTCAGGACAGATGTATAAGTGAGGTTGAAAGGGTGGAAAGTGCGTTTGGGGGCCTCTCCAGTTTTAAGTGCGTGCAGGGCCTTTTTTACCTTGCAGAATGACTTTAATTTTGCACATGAATGCGGTGGTGGAGATAAAGTCTAGGGGCCTGATTCATTAAGGATCTTAACTTAAGAAATTTCTTATTTAAGTCTCCTGGACAAAACCATGTTACAATGCAAGGTGTGCAAATTAGCATTCTGCTTTGCACATCAGTTAAATACTGACTGTTTTTTCATGTAACACACAAATACTTGATATTTGTACACTGAAATTTAAAGTTGATATTTGTGTGCTACATGAAAAAAACAGTCAGTATTTAACTTATGTGCAAAACAGAACACTAATTTGCACCCTTGCATTGTAACATGGTTTTGTCTAGTAGACTTAAATAAGAAGTTTCTTAAGTAAAGATCCTTAATGAATCAGGCCCTAGATCTATATTTTTGAATGGGACTCACTTTGTACCTTCCAGGCACACTTAATATGGAAAAACATATTTGTAAGGATATAAAGGCCCATGAAATAAAAACGCTCATGGTGTGACATGTTCTCTGTCTCACAATGTAAGACAAATGAAGCTTGGATAAGCAGTATTTTTGGAGAAAACTAAGGAAAAGTTCACTTTTATAAAGAAGGTGGTCTTAAAATATTTTGATTTTTAGACATAGTTTTTTGCTTTTTTCACCATGTGTTCCCAAAGGAGGATTTTGGGTAAACACCTATTTATGCGCTAGGCCTATATAAAAAATAAACTAAAAAATATAAAATAATAACTATAATCAAAATAAGTTGAATTAATAATATAATTAAATGCTCTCTGCATTTGTTTCTGATTGCTAATTTTCCTCCAGCAATTCTCTGCTTTGGTTTTCCTGGAAAAAAGCATTACTGACAAAAGGCTTGTACATTTTATATAGTAAGAACCTCTCTCGCATTCTTTCAGACTCCCAATAATCAGATAGACTCTTTAAAGGTATAAGAGTAGATGCACCAAAAAATACAATTTAGAACACTGAAATACACCATTAGGCAGAATATTTTAGTGTCTTTTTTATATCATCAATATTTTTAATATTGTAGAGTCTTAAACCTTCCCTCTCATTATATGTTACAATACATTGCAGACTAACTTTATTTTTTATTCTTTATATTCTTTACATAATGAATAAGTATATTAAATAACAGTACAATACATTTATGGACATGAAATGGCATCATATGGTCTATGCACAAATAAAATCTGTAATTACGATCATAACCGCTTGTTGTTTGTCTGATCCTTTAACCAAGAAAACAATGAAGGAAGATAGCAGATGGTAAGGGTGTATCTTGTATAAAATATGAAGGGGGCCGTGTTTGTGTCCAATGTTCTCAATGTTGGTTTGGCAGTAATCTAGTATTTCTATTTTGTGGCCCACCTTTAAAGCCCTGTCTCTCCCAGAAGTCTTGGCCAGATCATTCAGTTAGTTTATTGTGTCACCCTGCTGCAGTTACTGGCAATTCTGTTTATCTACTAACCTTGTTCCTGACACTTGTTTCCTGCATTTGCTTCTCCAGCAATAAGGACTTCACATCCTTGTCACATTTTACCCATCTCAGACTTGTGACCTACTTTGTGACTGACAGGATGGACCTTCTATGCCACCCTGTCCGTGTTGCTGAGGACCAGCTGGCTTGCCTTGCCACCATCCCCTTTCTTTATCCCAATTGCGTCTGTCTAAATGAAGTAGGAGGAGCCTGCTGCCCTCACTATAAGCTCCTTCACCAACACCTAGAACGGCTTCCTTCTGGATAACTCTCTTCTAGTGTACCCCCTTGTTGGGCACCTGGGCTGTTACACCTTATCTCTTCCTTTAGATCAGGGTTGCTGTGGAGGGTTCCCCCTGCCTCTCACAGTGGCCAGAGCTGCAAGGTAGTAGGCAGAGCATCTAGATGCTGGGTCCCAACCTCGGAACAGCCAGATAACGGAGTAGATTGGTCTAATCTGTCGGTCACAGGAATTACAGCAGGTAAGTAGATGTCAAAGCAGGATCTTGATGCAGTGATGTTTTATTAGCTCAAGTTGTCCTAATAGTAACAGTTACACACTAGTCTGAGGTACTAGCGAACCAGAAGTTACAGATGGAATGATACATTACATGGTGACACAGCCCTTTTTATACAGATTCTGACACATGTTGGCAGGACATAACCCTGCCCCCTGATCCTAGATGGCACTGCAAATATTGAGATGTTACATCAAATATTTAATATAAGGATGCAATATGTTCTCTAAACTTGGATGAAAATGCAATGCAAATTTAACAAAATTGACTGTGATTTCCTATCTCTCTCAGACACTGGATGACAGACTCCCTTTGTGTGTGCTAAGCAAGTGTTGGTCATTCACCGATGAAAAAGGTCTAATTAGCATGTGATTACCTGCTGTCAGAAGTTACAGAACAGATTTCCTCCCAACAAATGGCTACTGTGTCAGAAATCAATACATACAGTAACAAAAATCAGTACATTTCAAATGATATAGAATGGTGTCTGCGCCACTAATTGAAATTAATTTCTATAATAAGTAATCATTATAACTATAAGGTAATCTTTGCCACATAAAAGAATAAATAATAGTTTTGCCCCATCAAATAATTATTGCCTCCATTAGCAATCAAATATTATTGTTCCCTTAATAAAATGATATATTCATATTGCCCCATAATATAATAATACAATAATATAGACCCTTAATATAATGAAAAATAAAATTAGCCCCATAAGTTAATTATTAATCAATGTTGTACCCCTAATCAATAAATAATTATTGAAAGAGCAATACCTGGTGTGCCCACTTGTGTCTGAATGCTTACTTAAAATAAGACAGAGAAGGCATCAACAATTATATAATTGTGGGAAAGATCAAACGCTCCTACCAAACAATATTGAGATTGTTATAAAAACAACAAATAACAGCACAAGTGGTCCCCAGTTAAGGTGGGACTGGATTTCCTACCAGAACAGAGATGGTGAAATATCAGAGAAATTAAGCATCCTTTATCCTGGGGAAAGATGCTCCAATTACTCAGCGTCCTCACTGGTGATGGAAATGTGCCCCAATTCAGCTCCACCAAATGCATGATGGCCATCTGATGGAGGTGCTGAATCCCCTTGTGAATTAGCATGTTGTTAATTACATATGTGCCATAGTATACACAGACATCTATATGCCAGTGAAAATTGTACTTAAGATCATTTCATTGTTATCAAAAAACAAATAGTAATAGATGATTATTGAAGCCACACCCCCTACAAAACATAACGTATATCACTAAATCTGGAATGATGACCTTCACTAGAAAAAGGAATCCAGAAAACCTGTATATAATACTAATTGTGTGGTCACAACATATAGTGGAAACTCAGAAGGGACCCAGTTTACTATTTGAAATAGTAAAACATACATAATCAGCCTGAATAATACATATGAGGAATAAATAATAGTGTAACTGATAAAGGATTTTTACCTCCTTTTATGGGTTTTAATCTCCTTAATATTCTGGCAAATGTATGTATGACCATTTATTACCGTTATATATATGACTATTACCGTCAACCAACTCGCAAAGGTATTTTTAAATTAACCTAAGAAACATCATTCTTATATTCCCTTAAATACACAGGCTTCAAGAATGACCACCGCAAGTTATAACTTCAATTAAAGTGTGTTGTATTATATTATAGAACAATAAACAGCGTAACAATATTTTACACAAAGTATAGATTTTGGTGCCATATATCATTAATTTCCTGTTCTATAAATATATAAGTAATTGTGTGTGTGAATGTATTGTGTGCTGCTGCAGTGGGAGGAGGGGAAAGACCCATCTGACCTGGGGGTAGGGAGACCAAATACACACTCCGTTCATCTCACTAAAACTCCAACGGCCATTTTTAACACATGGTTACAACCAGATCCATCTGCTCTACTTTCCCTTTAAACCAACAATCCAACAAAACGTTATATTTAACAATCTGATCACTTCCTGAGTAATCCATCACTTTCTATGCATAAACCAACACAGCCAACAAAACATTATATTTAACAATCTGATCACTTCCTGAATAATCCATCACTTTCTATGTACACTAAAGCAAACTATTTCCATTCAAAAACTCCATTACAGCATTAAACCGACACAGAACTGTATAACACCAATGCTTCCATGACCAAAACTTAATCAACACAGAACCATGTATAACACAAATGCCTCCATTTATCTCAACAATCTATCCCAAACTATGTATAACATAAATGCTTTAATTTAAACCAACAATCTATCCCAACAAGGCATGCAGTTATTTAACACTGTCCATACCAAACCAAAATCTTTCCAATCACATTTACCATCTGTATTCAAACTTTCATTCTCATATACTCTACACATATGCGTCTTCCATTCAACAACACACTCACCTTTCATTCCATTCAAACTCCATCATTCACACTAGTCAGGGCCTAAGTAGGCCGTGATGTGGCTCACTTCCCTACATGTTCACCTAGTAGCAAAAGCAGCATGTCCTCTCAGTCTGGGGATCAAGCATGAAGAGTGCCCTTCTTCCTCTGTGTAAAGTAAAAACCCCTTGTGGACGGAGACTACCTTCCACAGAAGCTGCTCACAGCATTCAAATGCTAATTACTGGCCAACTGCTCCAAAAACCTGATTATCTAGTATTTACAATAGTCCCAGATGGGGGGAGGATGGTGTGTTCCCAATCAGTGTGCTAATTCAATTGTGGCTGAATCTGTTCATATATAAAATAATAGATTATTCATATACTCTTCATCAGTAACATAAAACAATGTATAGAAAAATAGTTTACCAGCTTATGTTACCTTGGTACCGTAGCTTCTTGTAGTTGTTATGGGGCTAGTTTACTTTGTGTACTCAGAGCTAATAAATATAGTACCAAGACTACATTGCCCATAATGCTTTGTGTCATGTTGGTCTTAAGCCACAATAAAACTAGTAAGTATTACACACTGTCCCACATGGAAGTAAAAAACTAAAGAAGGAAACATCATGGTCCCATAGATTGTAAGCTGGCAAGCGTTTTTCTTTGTCCCCAATTGTAAAGAGCTCTGGAATTTGCTGGTGCTATATAAATAAATGATGATGATGATTGGCAGGAAATGCCAATCTTAGAAATCTGACTCCAATAAATATTTACAGCCACGCCTTCCCCACAAAAGTATTTATACACGGATGACCACAATGGTACTCTCATGAAGCCGAATATGCATAAAATAGGACTAAAAATGCCATAACTGAACTGTTGAAGATATAATAATTGTGTACTGGCATTTGTATTTAATCAAAACACAGGTGTATCCAATCAATGTATTTGTATTCAATTAATACCTTTGTAATCAATATATCCGCGCTTATTCAATATATTTGTAAGCAATATATTTCTATTTAATCAATATTCGGACTTAGTGAAAAAAAGTTTCAAACAATATATATATACTTCAAGTAGACGTTTGACAACTGCTGCTCTTTGAAAGTGTTTCAGGAATACCACAACCTATGCAGAAGGACAGGGAGGGAATGTATCTAGATAGTCCCTACAATATGAACTTATCTTTAGGTTTTATCACCTGGTGGACAAAGCAGAAAAACATTTATACAGAAAGAAAGTGATATGTATATTCCATAGACGAAAAGCCTTACGGTTTAACATGTCCGATTAAGGTTCCTTACACTTACACACCATCTAAAAATGTAAGAAAACAATTGAAACTCTTCCATTCAAACTCCAAAAAGCAATGAAATTACGAGGGTTAAGGCAGAAAACTTAATGGACGTGTTCCTTGTGTAATAGACATGGTATGCCATCATATCCTGTCATGTCATGTCTGTATTGCGCAAGGAACACGTCCTTTAAGGTTTCTGCCGTTGTAATTTCATTGATTTTTGGAGTTTGAGTAGCAGAGTTTCAGTAGTTTTCTTACATTTTAGATGATGTGTAAGTGTAAGAAACCTTAATAGGACATGTTAAACCCTAATGTCTATGGAATTTTATGGCTTTTTGTAAAGTGAAAATAAATGAATAAACTGAGAATTTCATGACAGTTAAGAACCACTTTGCCCATTTAGCTTCCAGTAATTTTCTTAAACCCAAATAAACAAGAGTGTTTATAGTGCTCTATTATATTAGCATATACCACCTATGTTATATGCCTATTTCACCTATCCACTACAATTTTGGTAAAGTAATTTTTCTTCAGAATTATTCTAAACCTAGGACCCTCCATTTCCAGTGAATGATTTCTTCCAACACATAACCACCAGCTTTGTGATCGCTCATGCCACCACCAAGTGCACAAGATGTTTTCTCATGTCACCTCCTGTGTACCAGTCTCTCTGACATGATACCCCATTCTCACCAGTTTTTCTTTCACATGTAACCTCCCTGTGCACCAGCTCTATTTTCACTTCTCGCCCCCTATGTACCAAAATTTCTTTCAAATATCACACCCTCCATGCCAACTTTTCTTTCAAATTTGACTCCCTTGTGCACCAGCTTTTGTCAGATGTCACACATATATGCATGATCTGGCAGGCAGTGGGGGCATGCAATATATATGCATGCTCTGGTAGGCAGTGGTGGCATGCAGTATGAATGCATGTTCTGGCATGCAGTGGTGGTGTGCAGTATGAATGCATGTTCTGGCATGCAGTGGTGGTGTGCAGTATGTATGCAGATCCCTATAGGCTGATGTCAGGTCCACAACTTCAGCAATACAGTGCTCCTCAAAGCGTTAAATGAGACTTGCAGTGATACCCAAGAGGAAGTGGGGCACTGAAGGAGACAGGCTGCCAAATGTGAGAAGCCCCTGCCCTAGTGTAGCAGCCACAGTGAGGAGGAGAGATCAGTGGAAGAGAGATTGCCACCAAAGAACCCATAGCCAGCAGAGAGGCTTTACATTTGCTATGGATTTTGGAAGTGTTTTGCCTGCAGTTCACCACCTGTTCGAGACCCGAGGTGTAGCAAGCATGTAGAATGAGGATTGTATCAGTGTGCAGTGCAGGAAGAGTAACTGAAGTACTCAGTGGTGAGAAGCTGTTGGTGGACTCTTATGCTGTGTGCAGTGCCTCTCAGTGATTTCACTTCTCCACCTCTTGAATGTGACAGGTGGACACAGACAGTGTCAGGCTGCTCCTCTCTCTCACTAATGCCCCGGGTACATCACCAGATAACAAAAACAAACCAATCACTTATAACATACATATACATACATTAAAATGACACAAAAATCGGTGTGGGATAGGTTTACTGCTAATAGCCAAAGTCTCACAGTCCCTACTACAAACATCTCACTGGTAACTGTAACAAAACTTATTCCAGAGCTAAACCTAAATCGTTGGATTGAGAATGGGGCTAAATTTTGGTCTGACTTACTAGAGGAGCAGAAGCTTTTGTCATGTATGCAAATAAGAGATATATTTCGTCTCCCCGTCCAGGAATTCTATAAATATTTGCAGATTAGACATTGGTTCTCTACCCTCCCTGGACAGGGATTGAGAATGTCTCGTGCCCCTCCCCTAATATATACAAGATTGATGAAGGGTTCTAATAGGGCAGGTATCACCTATTGGTATAAATCTCTCTTACCTTCCATTTCGGACACTACAATGGGAAGCAGACCTTGATATTACGCTTACCACTGGTCAATGGAAGAAAATATTTATTAACTCTTTTCAAATGTCCAAATGTGTGAATCATTCAGAGATGATGGTGAAGTTAATTAATAGACTCTACATTACGCCGTCTCGTCTACACAAAATGTGGCCCGCTCAGTCTAAATTTTGTTGGAGACAATGCGGCTCAATAGGGGATATTATGCACATATTTTGGGGCTGCCCTCTGCTCCGCCCATTTTGGGAGCAGGTGTTTGAGTTTGCCAATAAGATTACCTCTCAAAAAGTAGATCTCACTCCAGAAGTGGCTTTATTACAGCACTTTCCACCACAATTCCCTCTTCATGCTAGATATGTGTTTTGTCACATTTTGATAGCCGCTAGAGCAGCGTTGGCTCAAAACCGGAAAACTCCCGACCTGACCACATTAAACAAAGTGATTGCTAAAGTACAGTTTAGCTTCGAGATGGAGATGTGGGGGATGCCATATTCTTCATCCCCCTTGTCACCCCTAATAAAGTGGTTTTCTTGGCATGTGTACACTACAGAGGGAGAGGGGGCAACCAGAGCTCGCTCTGATTCGTTGATACCCCTTTCACAGTTCACTTTGAATGAATCCTTGCCAGAATCCACATAATTTTCTGAAGGGAATTTGCCATTGGGAGTTTACCCTTATTGTTGTTGTTGGTTTCTTCTGCTGTATTACTGATCTGCTGAACTGATAGTTTCTAATGTATTGAGTACTGTAAATTTTGATACGATGTAATGTGTTTAGCCTACTATGTACCCCCCCTTCCCCTCTCTTTTTTCTGGTCTTCCCTCCCCTTCCCTTTTTTTTTTCTGTATCCCTTAAAATTTGGAAGAAAATAAAAATACTATTGAAGTTAAAATGACATAAAAATAAAAATCAGTAACATACAATATTACAAGGGTATATAACATCCAATATTTAAAATAAGATTAGTAAGGTGGACCACCTCCTCCTACTATAGACCCTTCTTTTTCTTGGCCTCTCTGGCAATGTCCTCGCTTGGTTCACCTCATACCTTGCCAACCGCTTCTTCTCTATTTCCACTCCTGACTCATCCTCACCCCGCTCCGGCCTCCCTGTAGGAGTCCCTCAGGGCTCTGTTCTCTGCCGCCTTCTTTTCTCACTGTACTCTACCTCCCTGGGTGATCTCATCTTTTCCTTTATTCTCCAGTATCACCTTTACGCCAATGACATTCTCTTCTCCTAACCTTCCACCCCCTTGTCTCTCGTATATCTGACTGCCTTTCCACCGTCTCCTCTTGGATGTCATCACATTTTCTCAAAATCATCATTGCTAAAACTGAACTCATTGTTTTACCTACTTCTAAATCTTCACCCCACCTTCATCTCTACATCACCGTTATTAACACCACCATCTCTCCTGTTTTCCAACTCTGCTGCCTGGGTGTCACCCTCAACTCCTCACTCTCTTTTGCTCCCCACATTCAATCTCTTGCCCAATCCTGTCGCTTCCAACTACGTAACATTGCCCCAATCCGGCCCTTCCTTTCTCAGGATGCCACCAGAACTATCATCCACGCACTCACCATTGCCCGTTTTGATTACTGTAACTTTCTCCTCAACGGCCTCCCCCACTCCCACGTCGCCCCGATTAGCTCTATTGTCAACGCAACTGCAAGACTTATCCTCCTTTCATGCCGCTATTCCTCTGTCTCCTCTCTCTGCCTTGCCTTTCACTGGTTCCCTAAAGAATTCTCTTCAAACTCCTCACCCTCACCTACAAGGCCCTCCCCAACTCTACTGCCCCATATATATCTAACCTCCTCTTCATTCACACTCCTATCCGTTCCCGCGCTTGGCCAATGACCGTCGTCTATCCTCCGCACTGATCACCTCACTCCATGACAGAACTCAAGATTCTCCCGTGCTACCCCCCTCCACTGGAACAAACTCCCTCGCTCCATCCTTCTGTCTCCTAATCCTAATTTGTTCCTCAAAGCCTACCAGCCATCTACCTAGCCTTCTCCACCTCCCACTTTTCCCTGTTTGTGCTCCTCTTGCGCTTCATACTCTCAACTGACTTCTCTTGTGCCTGCTGTCTGTTTCCCCTCCCTTTATTATGTAAGCTCTTACGAGCAGAGCCCTCTTCCCTGCTGTCTCAATACCATTTCTTCTCCTTCAACGTCACTGTACTTGCTATACTTGGTGTGACTAGATCACTTATAAAGAACTTATGATATAAATTTATTTAAAGGAAATAGCGCAGGGCGTTTATATAATTGCAAATGTACTTATTTTTGATATTGTGTGTATGTTGGTAAAGGATATATCTTTATTTCTGAGATCAGGGGAAGAAATTTGTTTATTTTAACTTTGCTAGAAGAAATGCATTATTTCTGATACAATAAGCCTTTGTTGAGGAAGTTGTGTATCCTGGAGTAGCGAAATGACTTGTTTGGGGTTTTGTAACTTTCTTTGGGAATGTATATTTTGCAGCTGTCTGAAGAAAGGATCCATGTTAATCTCATGTTAATTAGACCTTTTGATGTGTGAAAAGGCACAGGAAGGTTTAAGGAAGGTTTAATTAAGACTCGCTACTAGATTTCCTGCATCTATGGCAAAATGCAGGAAATCACAGCAAGTTTTAGGATATCATAGATAAGTGTAAATATTGTTCGCTTTGCATCGCATATAAATCCATGTTTGGGTAAACAAATAGCATCCTGATTCTAAAAATAGCTCAGACCTCAGGGGGCTGGCTTACCCTGTGAGGCTGTGTTCAAATCTGTATAAAAAACACTGGTCTGTATTGAATTTTTATTTTTGTTCTATCTGACCTGCTCCCTGGTACCTTCAACCAGGGTGAGCAAAAAACATCACTTGCTTCAAAGACCTGCTTGGAAACTTCTCTACCCCTGTGACCTGCAGATTAGACCCAAAATCTAATCCATTCCCGGCTGTTTCTGAGGTTAGGACCAGCATCCAGTAGCACCGCTCTGCCCGCTACTCAGCAGCTCTGGCCAGTGTGATAGGCCAGGGGGATCCATCCACAGCAACCCTGATCTATAGGAAGAGTTCAGGAGTACCAGCCCAGGTACACCAGCAACGGGGTACACTTGCAGCGTCAGTTACCCAGAAGAAACCCAGTACTGGATGCCAGTAAGGAGTACAGTGGTGGCAGCATTTGTAAGCTCCTACTGTGGTTAGAGGGCACTTTTGGGATACTGAAAGTGAACGATTGCAGAGTAAGCTACACTGGGATATGACCATGCCATATTGGGGGCCAACCCTTGCCATCTCCCTTAAAAACATACTATCTTAGTGAAACAAGTTAAAAGTGGTTTATGAGGGACAGCTGGACATTCCCCTCATATCAGGACTGCTTGCATAAATCAGGACAGTTGGGAAGTAAGTCCATATCTACCACTAACAGGGCTGAGTGAGACAGTTCCTGAATATCTGGGCTGACCCACCAGAATCGGGGCAGCTGAAAGACAGTGATGCTCTCTCCTACCTGTTCTTGCTGCTTTGACTACCTGTTGCTGGATACTGGAATGTTGGCTCCCTGTTTGGAAATGAGATGGGTATTAATCACCTATATGAAAGCACAGCAACTATTGAACACTATAGCCCTCCCTTCTCTAACCAGTCTTGGAAAAAAAAAAAGAATAGTTCTCACATTTAATCATTAGGCTCTCTTCACAAAAAAAATGACTAATATTCATAATTAATAAATAGGCCTATTACCCGCCTACAAGCCATTAGGGGGGACATTAAATTTATAGCATTCACATTTCATATATAGGCCTTCTTCTCCCCAAACTCGGTCCCATATTCAGTTCAAAGCACCTAAATTACCCCAGCATTAAAACAATAGCCCCATCACCACACCTTAAGCTAATAGGCACCGTCATGACCCCACCATTAAATAGCCCCAACCACCATAATCATCCCACCATTAAACGAAAAGCCCCACCAATAAATGAATAGCTCCTACCCCCATTGCATGAATAGCCCTCAATCAATAGTCCCTACCCCATTATATTATTAGCCTCCACCACCCCACATTGTAAAATAAATAGCCCACGCACGATTCTCGAACAGCAGTCACTTTACACAAAGAGCCGTCTCAAACTTACCTTCCAGCTGGACTCTGACCTTTATCATGTAGTAAACAGAGTGTTCAGTCTCGCTCGCTTGCTGTATGCATATGTGGGAAGGTGTGTAGCTGTCAGGAGAAGCATGGCCCCATCTGTGACTTGCTAAAATGCAGTGGGATTACTCTCAAACACAGAGGAATGGAAGAGGGAAACGGAGAGATACTCATACACTAGGGGTTAACAGAGGGGAGGGAGGGTGAAATAGAGGGGGAGACACACTTGCTGAGGGAGGACAGAGGAGGAGACACAGGGTGACTACGGGGTGGGTGTCAGGATACACGGGGTGAATATTATTAACCCCTTCCATACCACAGCATTGACCAATATAAATGATCACCCCCTTCTATAGCACTGCTTAACATCTATTATGAACACCTCCCCTACAACAGCACTGCTCAAAATATATTAACCCATCCCCTGCCACAACACTGACAATCATATATTATTAACCTCACCCCTGCCACAAAATTAACCTATACCTATCATTAATCCCTCCCATGTCACAGCACTGAACAATATAAAGTATTAACCAATCCCTTGCCACAGCACTGATTTTTAACCATCTATTATTAACCCTTTCTCTGCCATGATACAGCATATTTAAACTTCAGCATTTAATTTTCTGTCTCACGTACATAGTGCAGTTATACACCAGAGTCAAAATAGAGACAGAAGAACATACCATTAGGAAACCAGAAAACTGCCTGTGATGTTATTTTTCCATCCGGTCAGCCACCAATAGCAATTGAGGGACAGTATTGCAGAGAAGTGCAATGCAGAGTGGCGGACTCGGTACCTGCCCATGGCGACTGATGCACTCCTTCTCGGCATACTTCCGTATTGCTGAACGCGGAAGCGACTTCCTGTGTTCCAGTGTTCCACTGTTGACTAGAAGGATGTGGATTGTGGTCTACAAGATCATCCAGGTATGTTCAAGACTGAACGAGCAGGCAAGGGTGCTCAGGATGCTGCTTCCAACGCAGACTATCTCCGCATGGTGAAGATTCATTCCTCTACAGTGCAGACCAGGCAGCAGCGATCTGGGCCATATCCATAGGGACAGATGGAGCCATATCACAGAGGGATGGATAACTGGAGTGGGCAATACGGAAAGCGGCACTGGGCAATAGCCATAGTGGCACTGGGAATTAAGGAAAGTGGCATTGGGCATAGGGATATTGGCACTGGAAAGCAGAGTGGGCAGCAGGGAGAGCAGCAATGGGCAGCAGGGCAAATCGCACGGGGCAGCAAATAGAGTAACACGTAACAAAAAGGAGAGCAGTTTTAAATTTCCCGCCCCCAGCTCAGTACAGTGAATAAATTAAGTGATGTCACCGAGGGGTGGCAAGTTTAAAATGGGCTCCGCTTCTGGCAAAAATTTTACTGTGTCCTCTGCAGCTCAAAAACACTAACCATCTTCCCTTTACCCAGCAAATATGGCTAGTTTCTCCCGCTCACAGGAGAAAATTTCTTAGCGAGAGGAGACAGCCATATTTGTACTTGCAAGTGAAGCCCCGTTGCGTACACCCAGCACAAGCCTCTATTTGACATGCGCAGTGTTATGAAATTCTGTGAAATTCCTTATCTTTAAAATGGGGCATATTTTACCAAAGTTGTCACCCATCAAAGGCACTCCTCCGCCCTAATAGCTTTCTAACAAAGCAAACCCCAAGTCTTAAAACCTCCTGTACACTGAGTTAAGTGCTCCCAAGAAAACGGTGGTTGCAAAAGAGGGAGTGGAAAAAAAGGCAAGATTTTGAACTTTAGATTATTCCTAATTTGTCATTTTTTATTATTTTTTTCAGAAATTTGGCAGGCTGCACTTGTGGTCAGTTCTCTATTTGCATGCCAAATTTCAGCTTAATAGCTTTAATATTTTTTAAAATGTAGCCCCTAAAACACCATGCTCCTCTCTCACAGATTTAACATGGCGGAATGCTGTTTATTAGATGCACCCTTAATATAAGGGCATTTTCCTAACAATGTGACATTAATAGCCACAGGTACAGATTTTAACTTATCAGCAACCAATCTCCAGTAATCCAATAAAACACAATAATATAAAGTCATCACAGATATCACTCTATTTAGCAATCATTATACATTGTACACTAATTTTCCTTTTGTCTCACCGGGGGGGGGGGGGGGGGGAGAGTCTACAAAGATTCCAGTAACATTCACTAATTGCAATTCAAACTATGTGTAAAGCTGGGTACACACTACAGAAATTTCGACCAATTTTTTATGCAGAGCGATTTTACATGTGACCGATGGTCCGATCGCACGGTCCATGGACTGCATACACACTAGCCTTGTTTAGGACGATAAAGGGAAGAGCGGACGTCCCTTTAGCGACTTTTTACAGCCATGTAATTTCGTACTCACTGTTGTGGATCGGTTGGAAGTTTATACACACTACACACCGGAAACGAGATTGGAACGAAAATATTAAACGGTACGAACAACCAAATGAGGCGACAATCGTCCATTTGGGCAGACTTTCGACCATCGTGTCACTGCACACACTGACCCCACTTTTGAAAGAGCGGTCGTATGTCGGCTGTTTGAGCTGATTATTGGACGAAAACAGTGTAGTGTGTACCCAGCTTTAGCAAAGAAGTATTTTCTATCTTCTGTTTAACTAGCAGCCATTACACACGCAGGGGGGAGGGGCGAGAGCCAGCAAGGCAGATTACACAATTATAGGAACAGTCAAACACAATGTATTTCAATGTGTACAATTTTTCTAAGAATTTCCTAAAACTTAAACTAACTTATCCTTAAACTAACAAATCTCTTGCTAAATAACAATATCTCTTACTATTCAATCACTTACAAATGAACAATTCTTATAAGCTGTACCACATGGCCTGTGGCTCAGTCAGCCATTTTTAACAAATAACTTTTTGCATTCTACTTACAACATAGATATTCTCTCCCACAATAAACTTTGTTGCTAACTTGCATCTAATATCACTTATTCAATGTATTTACAATGTTACAATATCACAACCACAAACATCTCTACAAACGAGAGAACATAACTCCAAACCCCACATCATTACTGACCAAACGTGATCACTCCAAGATACCAGCCCTCCATGCTGTAACTTTTTTGATAACTATCATTTATAGTTTTACCATTAAAACACTAACAATTAACACTGTACACATTTCTCATATTTAAGTCCATTTCCTCATGTTAAAAATGTTGCCAGAGCCCCATTAAAAGGGGCCCATATACGTTACGCTTTTCCTGTGTCGAAATGGGGAGAAAAAAGTTCCTGGATGTGTCTGTGTGTAGTCTTCTCCCAAATAGAGACCGGACGACTCACAGAGCTGATTACAAATACGTCTGTGGTAGGGGCTGATGTACCTGATTAGAAGCCAATTGTTTTGAAATGTAAATGTATTTGGCCCTCAGCTCTCTAGACAAATGTCTGCATCTTGCAGAGTGGGGGAGGATAGGAACCAGTGCTCTTCTAAATGGATATTTTGTGTGAAATTTAAAATGTCAAATATTATATTCTTTCTCAAGGGGCATTACGTAAACAAGTAATTAGTCTGTTTTTGTAGGTGTCTTGAGGGGGGGTCCTCATAGACTGTATGAGACAGTGAGTTCCAAAGAGTAGGAACCACAAAGCTAAAGCCTTGTCCTCCAAATGAAGTATTGGAGATACTAGGAACTGTTAGTAGTCCTTCATCTGTGTATCAAAGTGAGTGAGAGGGAGTATAGGAAATCAGAAGCGGCTTATAGTACCCAAGGTCCTGGTTGTGTAGGGCTTTGAATGTCAATAAGTCCACCTTGAAACAGATTCGCCATCTTACAGGCAGCCAGGGAAGGGAATGGAGAACAGCTGTTATGTGGCAGGAACAGGGCTGGTTATGTAATGGCCTGGCTGCTGCATTTTGTAGCAGTTCTTTCATTAATCCTGACCCAATTAGAGTATATTGCAGTAGTCCAAGCCTGAGGACACCAATGCATGTGTAAGTGTAGGAATATCTTCTGAGGGAACCAACTGCTTGATGCTGGCTATGTTCTTCAGATGAAAGGATAAGGATTTGATTATGGCTGAAACCTGATGTTCAAATGTCAAACCACAATCAAGTGCAACACCGAGATTCTGCACATGATGAGTTTTGCAACTCCGAACCCCAAGCTAAAGCCTAGTTGGTTGGCCCAGCTGCAGTCTGGTTATTTAACTCCTATCATGAGTATCTCCATTTAATAAGGATTTAATCTCAGCATACTGCCACTCATCCACTCCTAGAGCTCCACTAAACAGCCATTTTGGATTGGTATTGGATTCTTAGTACTCGGAGCAAATGACACTGGTACAGATGAGTATACACCTGAAGACACCCTGCCAGTGAGAAATTAATTGAACCAGCTAAGGACCAGTCCACATAAATTCCTCATGTGCTCTATTAAAATCCCATGGTCCACAGTATCAAATGCTGCAGAGAGGTCCAGGAGGATTATGATCGAGCACTCGCCTCTTTCTCTTGCCATCAGAAGATCATTAAGTACATGTAACAGGGCTGCTTCAGTACTATGTTGTCTCCAGAATCCTGACTGGAATGGAGCATAAATATTGTGGATCAATGACAGGCTTCCTGTTGGAACCACTTTCTCAATAACATTGCCAAGACATGGAAGGTTTAAAACCGGTCTGTAGTTAGTCATACAGTCTATGTCTAAAGAAGTTTTAAGAGGACTGACAACTGCTTCCTTAAGTGGCTCAAGAAAAATGTCTGCCTGTCTGCTTGCAAAGGGCATTGAACCATTTTGGCAAATACTGGACCAATTACATCAATACACTGTATTAGAAGGTTTCATGGGGTGGATCAACAATGTCTTCTTCATCCACGAGGTGAAAGCTAATTCATGGAGCTAAATAGCCCACATTTGCAAACTAGGAACCTTGGCACTTGTTTGACGGCAGTGTTGGTATTTCAGTCCGGATGGAGGATACCTTATCAGCAAAAAAGATTGCAAACTGGGATAGGTTTGTATCATACTGCAAAGATGCTAGTCGGCAAAGTGTCTCCACGGTATGTAAAAACATAGCTGGTCTGTTGTTTGCTGCCATAATCTCACTTGACAGGAACTCAAATTTCTTACTGGTGATTGTGGATTGGTATTCTTCCGTATGTTTGATTAGTTTTACATGCAAGTTTTCCGGTTCCCCAGTACTGTCATTAAACCGAGGTGATTGGCAGTCTTGTTTGCAGGGTTGTATACGAACAGGTATATAAAAAAGATTGTGGGCGCTTGATATAACATTAAACACATTTATTAACACAAATAAAAACATAAAAATTGATACAAATATCACTTGGCCGTATATATTGAAACAGGCAGCACGTTTCAAATTCAAACTGCGTGTAGTATCACAAGAGGACAAATTGCATGTTTGTTAGAAATCAAATATCTACATTAGTGTTATATAGATATATATCTTAGTGTGGGCAACTCTAATGAATGGATATGATTCTGCAATATTCACTTTTGCACATTGGAGAGATCTGTCACCTCGAGACTTGTATACATATCATAGTCTCTTCCAGCTCCAGCCGGTGGAGCGGGGATCAGTTAAACCAGTTCCCCCAATAAATTCAACTTTGTTCCGGCTATAGGTGCAGATAGAATATATTCCTTAACTCTCCTTCTGTATGTAGAAATAAACACAATTGGTTATGTCAGTGAATTATTGGAGCGTTGGTAGTTAAAGATGATCAGTGTGTTAGTTGTCACCTGTTGATCAGTGCGGCTTGAGGATCTCACAAAAAGCTCACATATACGAACAGGGAAGATAGTGTCCATTGTGGCCATCACTATTATAGTAATGGACTAGAGAACAAGGATCCTCACAGGTACCCATTACGTAAGAGATCCAGATTTGCTGTAAGAGCCTTGGAAGTAACACCCCTCATTGGACAACACCTGGTCATCTCCATGGGCAAAGTTCTATTTTGAGGATTTACAAATGAGAACCAAATGGGGTGGTGGTATGGCCAGGTAATTGGATTTATAATGAGGTCATTGATTTCTTATCCACTCACAAGCATAAAAATTACAAAATCGTTCAGAACTGAACAAAAAAAATAATTTAATTTCAGACAGAGGCTATTCTTTATTTTTCACACTGATATGCCTATTGCCAACTTTGAATAAAAATGGAGTGAAATGTATATAGAACATAGTCAGCAATAACATGGTAAGGCATGTAAACTATCCATAGAAATACAGTACACGAATACATCTGCAGGTGTATATTGCTAAGTAGATGTTACAGGGGATACCAATAATGTAGGAATTCAATTGAAGTTTAATTTTCACATGCACGTACAAAAACACACACACATGCATTATACATATCTTGTATATAAAAATCATTGGTCCGTTTGTCTGTCTGCTTATGCATTCAGACACCCCTGCACCGATTGTGATGAAACCAACGCAAGGTGGTCCAGTTGGATCCTGGCCTGGTTTTAGGGGTGTTAGGGTCCTGGTAGGACCTCCCGTTGGTGTACGCTGGGCAGAACTTTGACCTGGAGAGCCTGTTCTGGGCCTTGGATGGATTTGGATGATATTTAATGTAAAAATAAAACTACACTGGGCAGCCACCTAATGGGTGTGTTGGAAGAGCTGCTAACTATATTTAAATGGCTGACAGTTACATCCAACTCATTGATAACTTAGTAACTTGAAGATTCAAACCCGGACAATGCCGGGTACTTCAGCTAGTATTATATATCTATATATATATATATATATATATATATATATCTATTTATAAGAGAGGTGAGACCAGTCTACCCCACAGTGACCTGCAGTCAGCGGCACACTGGAAAAGTGTGGGATGTGCTAGGTACTCCTGGACAACTGCGCTTGTGAGTATGCAGCATGTAGTGGTGGTTGTGCTACAGAGATGTCAGGGGCTCTCATTGGGTAGAGGTTCCTGTGGTGCAGTGTAGAGGGAGGAGTATATGAAGTTCATCTTCTGTTGTGAGGAGGAGGTTTCATTAGATGCTTACCTTTCAGTTGTCACAATTCATGAGGGCATAGATGGTGGACACCTACCAGCAGTTGGCGCTACTGAGCATGGAGGCATGGAGACAAACATGCCCCTGGTTTTCACCAGGGACCCCCGCAAGGGAGTATAGACTCAGCTGCAAGAGGCGTGCAGGTCGCGGCCCTCGGTGTCAGTCTGCCGGATACAAAGAATATTCAGTCAGGCAGGTCAGAACCAGGATATCGAATGGAGCCACATCAGAACCATAAGAGTAGACAGCCGGTCGGGTCAGAAGCAGAATATGAATCAGAGTCACATCAGAACCAGGAGAGTAGTCAGCCAGCTGGATCAGAACCAGAATAACAAGCCAAAAATAGGGATTAAGACAGTAGTCAGGAACAAACCGTGGTCACAATCCAAAGACACAGGGACAGGTGCTGGAGCAGGTAAATGACCTAATATTCTGGCAGCCACACGCTGCCAAAGTTTCGCTTTAATAGCAGTCGACCGGGGCAGTCAGTGACATCACGGACTAGCTAGGCAGAAGCGCAACCCATTGCCTAGCAATGGGTGTGCTTGCTCAGAGAGTCTGAATGGCTTGGAAAGAAAGTGCCCGGCACTTGTGTCTCATTGCTAGGCAACGAGGCGTAGCGATCAGAGATATGAGGGGAAGGTGTGCGTCGCTGCAATGAGGTATGTGAGCAGGGGCGGTGCCTGACATCGGTGTTTCTGGTTGTTGTTTGCTGGTTGATTCTTTTTGGTGGCCGGTGGTGGTTGATGGTTTTCATGAAACTTTTTTTTTTCTTTTTTTTTCGGTGTTTCCCTTTAATTTTAGAGGTACACTGAGCTCCTGCTTGGCTTTCCTCAGGAAATATTGCAGATGGTGAGTGAAACAAGGTCAGCTTGATAAGCCGCCTGCTGAATGGTGAGTGTGCCAGGTTGGCAGGAAATGCCAAACAGCGGTTGGGGAAGTATGACTTGACCAAGCTGAGCAGCGGAGGGGATATGTCTACCAGCAGATGAGGAAAGAGGGTGGGGAGAGAGATCCTGGCCGGAAGGTTGTGCGGGCAGACTGGGGTCCTGGAAGTAATAGGCTTGTGAGGGGCATGGTCAGGAGCTCAATACAGACTAGAAGCTGAGTGATGAGATCTGATCAAGGGAAGACTGGGGTCCGGGAAATAATAATACAAAATGAGGAAAAATGTGATGAGGTGTGTGTGTGTATGTGTGAGTCCGTGCGTATCTGTGTATGTGACAGCTTACATATCTGTGTGTTTGATGCTGTGTGTTTGTTTGTGTATGTGTGTGTCTGTGCTTATATGTGTATATGGCAGCTTACATGTCTGTGTGTGTGTGTGTGTGTCTGTGCTTATCTGTGTATGTGACAGCTTACATATCTGTGTGTTTGATGCTGTGTGTTTGTTTGTGTATGTGTGTGTCTGTGCTTATATGTGTATATGGCAGCTTACATGTCTGTGTGTGTGTGTGTGTCTGTGCTTATCTGTGTATGTGACAGCTTACATATCTGTGTGTTTGATCCTGTGTGTATGTGTGTGTCTGTGCTTATCTGTGTATGTGACAGCTTACATGCCTGTGTGTTTAATCCTGTGTTTGTTTATGTGTGTGTCTGATTATCTGTGTATATGACAGTTCACATGTCTTTATGTTTGATCCTGTGTGTTTGTGTATGTGTGTCTGTGATTATCTGTGTATATGGCAGCTTACATGTCTGTGTTTGTGTGTGTCTGTGCTTATCTGTGTATATGGCAGCTTACATGTCCGTGTGTTTGATCCTGTGTGTTTGTGTCTGTGTGAGTTTGTGCTTATCTGTGTATGTGACAGTTTACATGTCTGTGTGTTTGATCATGTGTGTGTTTGTGTCTGTGTGAGTTTGTGCTTATCTGTGTATGTGACAGTTTACATGTCTGTGTGTTTGATCATGTGTGTGTTTGTGTATGTGTGAGTCTGTGCTTATCTGTGTATGTGACAGCTTACATGTCTGTGTGTTTGATCCTGTGTGTTTATGTATGTGCATGTCTGTGCTTATCTGTGTATATGGCAGCTTACATGACCATGTGTTTGATCCTGTGTGTTTGTGTATGTGTGAGTTTGTGCTTATCTGTCTATGTGACAGCTTACATATCTGTGTGTTTGTGTATGTGTGTGTCTGTGCTTATATGTGTATGTGACAGTTTACATGTCTGTGTGTTTGTTTATGTGTGTGTCTGTGCTTATCTGTGTATATGGCAGCTTACATGTCTGTGTGTTTAATCCTGTGTGTTTGTGTATGTGTGTGTCTGTGCTTATCTGTGTATGTGGCAGTTTACATGTCTATGTGTTTGTGTATATGTGAGTCTGTGCTTGTCTGTTTATGGGACAGTTTACATGTCTATGTGTTTGATCCTTTGTTTGTGTATGTGTGTGTCTGTGCTTATCTGTGCATATGGCAGCTTACATGTCTGTGTGTTTGATCATGTGTGTTTATGCGTGTGTGTCTGTGCTTAAGTGTGTATATGGCAGCTTACATGTCTGTTTATGTGTGAGTTTGTGCTTATCTGTGTATGTGACAGTTTACATGTCTGTGTGTTTGATCCTGTGTGTGTTTGTGTATGTGTGAGTCTGTGCTTATCTGTATATGTGACAGCTTACATGTCTGTGTGTTTGATCATGTGTGTTTATGTATGTGCATGACTGTGCTTATCTGTGTATATGGTAGCTTACATGACCGTGTGTTTGATCCTGTGTGTTTGTGTATGTGTGAGTTTGTGCTTATCTGTGTATGTGACAGCTTACATATCTGTGTGTTTGATTCTGTGTTTGTGTATGTGTGTGTCTATGCTTATCTGTGTATGTGGCAGTTTACATGTCTATGTGTTTGATCCTTTGTTTGTGTTTGTGCATGTCTATGCTTATCTGTGTATGTGACAGCTTACATATCTGTGTGTTTGATCCTGTGTGTTTGGAGGAGGCGGTCCATCCTGTCACAGCAGGTGGCACTCCCACCTTCTCTTTAAAAGTTGTCTCAGATGCTTCTGTTTGATTAGTCTTACTACAGACACACCCTGTAGCTGTGGAAAAAGGCACTTTCAAATCATGTTAGTAAACCATACTTTAAACTAATATTTTGTTACACATGTCTTCCAACTGTTTACCTTTAAACTAAGCCCACTGCTGTACAAATGTGCAAATCTGATATATATATATATATATATATATATATATATATATATATATATATACACACACACTGATCAGCCAGAAAATTAAATCCACCGACAAGTGGAGTAAATAACAGTATCTCATTTCTCGCTACAACAACACCTGTCAAGGGGTGGGATATATTATGCACCAAGTGGGCAGTCTGTTGAAGTTGATGCGATAAAAGCAGGAAAAGTGGGCAAATGATCTGAGTGACTTTGACAAGGGCCAAATTGTGATGGCTAGACCACAGGGTCAGAGCATCTCCAAAACGACAGGTCTTGTAGGGTGCTCCCGGTATGCAGTGGTGGGTGAATACCAAAAGTGGTTCAAGGAAGGACAAGGGTTCAAGGAAGGACCAGCGACAGGGTCATGGGTGCTTAAGTCTCATTGATGTGTGTGGGAAGCGAAGGCTAGTCCCTCTGGTCCAATCCCACGGAAGAGCTACTGTAGCACAAATATCGGAAAACGTTAATGATGGCTTTGATAGAAAGGTGTCAGAGCACACAGTGCATTGCAGCTAGCTGCGTAGCCGCAGACCGGTCAGAGTGCCCATGCTGACCCCTGTCCACCTCTGAAAGTCCCTACAATGGGCAGTAGGTGGCCTGATCTCATAAATCCATTTTCTTTTACATTGTGCGGCCGGCCGGGTGTGTGTGCGTCATTTACCTGGGGAAGAGGTGGCACCAGAATACACTATGGGAAGAAGGCAGGCCGGTGAAGGCTGTGTAATGCTCTGCGCAATGTTCTGATGAGAAATCTTAAGTCCTGGTATTCATGTGGATGTTACTTTGACATGTACCACCTACCTAAACATTGCTGCAGACCAAGTACATCCCTTCATGGCAACGGTATTCCCTTATGGCAGTGGCCTCTTTCAGCAGGATAATGTGCCCTGTCACACTGCAAAACATTGTTCAGGAATGGTTTGAGGAACATGACAGAGAGTTCAAGGTGTTTACTTGGCCTCCAAATTCCCCAGGTCTCAAACCGAACAAGCATCTGTGGGATGTGCGGGATAAACAAGTTGAGCCATGGAGACTACACCTCACAACTGACAGGACTTAATGGATCTGCTGCTAACGTCTTGGTGCCAGAAACCTTCAGATGTCTTGTGGAGTCCATGCCTCGACTGTTCAAAGCTGTTCTGATGGCACGATTGGGACCTACACAATATTAGACAGGTGGTTTTAATATTGTATAAGATAGTACAGTGTTGTAACAGACATTTGATATGATTTGCTTATTATTGTGATACAGTGGACGGCTCTATTGACGAAATGAGATGACATCATTGAAGGGGAGAAATCAGGTGCTGCCTAATTGAACAATTTGTAAAACGGGATCTAATTTAGTGTGAATTTGGATATGAGGAGGTCCACATACAACAAACAAAGGAGTGTGACCACACACAGGGGGGACTAGCATCTGTAACCTTATAGGTAAAATACCTTTGTATAATACAGATGGGGTGGTCCCTCTTATGTTAATTAATCCATTAGGAAGATGGAGAGGAAAAAGAAAATCAGGAGAGGCACTGCAGTCCCAAAGCAAATTGTAATTGGTTAAAAAAGCTACATTTTTATTGATAAACTTTATTAAAATATTTATTCTCAGAAACAAAAGGTGAAATATTGGTTAAAAATAGGGATGAGCGCGCTCGGATTTCTGAAATCCGAGCCCACCCGAACGTTGCGGATCCGAGTCGGATCCGAGACAGATCCGGGTATTGGCGCCAAATTCAAAAGTGAAACTGAGGCTCTGACTCATAATCCCGTTGTCGGATCTCGCGATACTCGGATCCTATAAATTCCCCGCTAGTCGCCGCCATCTTCACTCGGGCATTGATCAGGGTAGAGGGAGGGTGTGTTAGGTGGTCCTCTGTGCTGTTTAGTTCTGTGCTGTTTAGTTCTGTGCTGTTTAGTTCTGTGCTGTTTAGTGCTGTGCTGTGCTGTGCTGTTTAGTGCTGTGCTGTTTAGTGCTGTGCTGTGCTGTGCTGTGCTGTGCTGTGCTGTGTTCTGCAGTATCAGTCCAGTGGTGCTGTGTGCTGTGCTCTGTCCTTCTGAGGTCAGTGGTGCTGCTGGGTCCTGTGCTGTGTCCTGTTCAGTCCAGTGGTGCTGTGTCCTGTGCTCTGTGCTTCTAAGGGCATAGTTATTTCCCCAATATTCCCCTGTGTTTAAAAAAATAAAAAAGTTTTTTTAAAAAATGACAAAAACTACTTTAATATTTTTTAATTACCACAAAATTTTCACAACCAATCCTGCAGTATAAGCCCATTGGTACTGCAATATTACCAAGTTCACACATTCAGCAGTAAAAGTCCAGTGGTACTGCAATATTACAAAGTTTACACATTCTGCAGTATCAGTCCAGTGGTGCTGTGTCCTGTGCTCTGTCCTGCTGAGTTCCGTAGTGCTGCTGGGTCCTGTGCCGTGTCCTGTTCAGTCCAGTGGTGCTGTGTCCTGTGCTCTGTGCTTCTAAGGGCATAGTTATTTCCCCATTATTCCCAAGTTTTTAAAAAATAAAAAAAAAGTAAAAAATAATAAAAAATTAAAAAAAAAAAAAATATATAATAATTATAACCAAATTTGCAAAACCAATCCAGCATTATAAGTCCATTGGTACTGCAATATTACCAAGTTCACACATTCTGCAGTATCAGTCCAGTGGTGCTGTGTCCTGTGCTCTGTCCTGCTGAGTTCCGTAGTGCTGCTGGGTCCTGTGCCGTGTCCTGTTCAGTCCAGTGGTGCTGTGTCCTGTGCTCTGTGCTTCTAAGGGCATAGTTATTTCCCCACTATTCCCAAGTTTTTTAAAAATAAAAAAAAAGTAAAAAAAAATAAAAAATTAAAAAAAAAAAAAATATATAATAATTATAACCAAATTTGCAAAACCAATCCAGCAGTATAAGTCCATTGGTACTGCAATATTACCAAGTTCACACATTCTGCAGTATCTTGTGCTACATATAATGGAGACCAAAAATTTGGAGGATAAAGTAGGGAAAGATCAAGACCCACTTCCTCCTAATGCTGAAGCTGCTGCCACTAGTCATGACATAGACGATGAAATGCCATCAACGTCGTCTTCCAAGCCCGATGCCCAATCTCGTAGTACCGGGCATGTAAAATCCAAAAAGCCCAAGTTAAGAAAAAGTAGCAAAAAGAGAAACTTAAAATCATCTGAGGAGAAACGTAAAGTTGCCAATATGCCATTTACGACACGGAGTGGCAAGGAACGGCTTAGGCCCTGGCCCGTGTTCATGACTAGTGGTTCAGCTTCACCCACGGATCTTAGCCCTCCTCCTCCTCCCCCCCCCTACAAAAAATTTAAGAGAGTTATGCTGTCAGCAACAAAACAGCAAACAACTCTGCCTTCTAAAGAGAAATTATCACAAATCCACAAGGTGAGTCCAAGGATGTTGGTGGTTGTCAAGCCTGACCTTCCCATCACTGTACGGGAAGAGGTGGCTCCATCCAGCATTTGCAGCACGCCCTCTGCATATGCTGGAAGGATCACCCACAGTCCAGTTACAGATTTGGCTAATGAAGGTGTGAATGTTGTACACCGGGAGGAGGATATTGATGTAGCTGGCGCTGAGGAGGATGTTGATGATTATGATGCAGACAGATACCAAATTGCCTTTCTCAATTTCTATTTATATTCTAGATTATATAACGGCTGAATAGTTTTCTATTTTACTCCTAGTGGAGAGGGGATCTGATGCAGATAGATAGCAAACTGCCTTTGTCCATTTTTTTGTATATTTGAATTTCTAGTTCTACAGTCTATGCAGGCTGCTTTTTTTATATTCAACTACAAGTGTAGGGCGGGGAGGGGGGGGGGGCATAGATAGCCACCAAAGTAACGTGGTCCATTTAATTTCACTTTCTAGCTCCACAGTCTGTGCAGCCTGCTTTTTTTATCTTCAAAGTATTTACAAGCCTTGCAATCTAAATTAACTAGAGGTAGTGACGTGGTAGAACTCCAAAAGGCAGTTTGAAAGCCCCTGTACAAACTGGCTCTATTTTACCTGAGTTGTCCCCCCTCCAGTGTGTACTCGGAAAGAGTTTTTAGTGCAGCAGGGAACCTAGTCAGTGAGCGGCGAAGGAGGTTGCTTCCTCACAACGTTGAAAAAATGATGTTTATAAAAATGAATAATCAATTCCTCAATGAAGTACAGCACTGCCCTCCAGATAGTACAGAGGGACCTGTGGTTGTGGAGTCCAGCGGGGACGAATTGATAATGTGTGAGGAGGAGGAAGTACACACTGTAGGGGGAGAGGAATCAGAGGTTGAGGATGAGGACGACATCTTTCCTCAGTAGAGCCTGTTTAGTTTGTACAGGGAGAGATGAATTGTTATTTTGGTGTGGGGGCCCAAACAAACCAATCATTTCAGTCAAAGTTGTTTGGTAGGCCCTGTCGCTGAAATGATTGGTTTGTTAAAGTGTGCATGTCCTATTTCAACAACAGACCTCTCAACTGCAGCTCATCCCTCCTCTGCGGGGATAATGTCTCCTGTGCTCTGACACGTCACTCTGTGTACTCTCAGCCTCAGGATCTGACACTACAGCTACCATGCCTCTTGTAGCAGCCCTCACTCCAGGGCCTCTTCCATGTGCAGTGTCCCCCTCTCTCTTGGGTTCACTATAGTGGCATGGAGTTCTCCCCCTCATCCAGGGCACACATTCCTTGCCCTGGCTCAGTCACCACGCTCAGACTTCCAGGCAATGCTGGGGGAGCCTGGGAGCTTCCACCCCAGGTCCCCAGCTACAACTCTCCTCTCCTGTGTCTTCTCTCTCTTTCTGACACTTTAAAGATCGTGCCTTTAAATGAAAAAGTCAGTCTTCATTGCACGACTATGTGCAAGTGCAACAGGGACATTTTTTTGGGTTTACAAAGTCAAACAATAACACTACGACCCTGTCTGTCTGGGGTCTGTCAATGACGAATTGTCTGGAGCATGTTTTGAGGAGGTATTGTGGCCCCGGTATCAAATTGGGTACTGGGGCCACCCCACTATGCAGTCCAGATACTTGTTTGGTGGAATTCCGACACGTGGAGGGTTTTTTAATTATATTGTGGCCTCGGTACCAAATTGTGTACCGGGGCCACCACACTACGCAGTCAAGATACTTGTTTGGTGGAATTCAGACCAGTTGAGGGTTTTATTATTATATTGTGTGGACCACTCTATCTATACCACACTACAACTCTATACCACTCTATTTCCTACTTTAATTCTATTTAATTCTATTTCCTACTTTAATTCTATTACTAATTAATTAACATAAAGAGGAACAAAAAAAACCAATTTTACCAAAAGTATAATATGACTTAGACTTACAAACACTACACTTGAAAGATCGTGCCTTTAAATGAAAAAGTAAGTCTTCATTGCACGACTATGTGCAACAGGGACAGTTTTTTTCTTTACAAAGTCAACTAATAACACTTGGACCCTGTCTGTCTTTAACATACTTGATGGGATCTCAATGACGAATTGTCTGTAGCATGTTTGGAGGAGGTATTGTGGCCCCGGTATCAAGTTGGGTACCGGGGCCACCCCACTACGCAGTCCAGATACTTGTTTGGTGGAATTCTGACACGTGGAGGGTGTATTTATTTTATTGTGGCCCCGGTATCAAATTGGGTATCGGGGCCACCCCACTACGCAGTCCAGATACTTGTTTGGTGGAATTCTGACACGTGGAGGGTGTATTTATTTTATTGTGGCCCCGGTATCAAATTGGGTACCGGGGCCACCCCACTACGCAGTCCAGATACTTGTTTGGTGGAATTCTGACACGTGGAGGGTTTTTTAATTATATTGTGGCCTCGGTACCAAATTGTGTACCGGGGCCACCCCACTACGCAGTCCAGATACTTGTTTGGTGGAATTCTGACACGTGGAGGGTTTTTTAATTATATTGTGGCCTCTGTACCAAATTGTGTACCGGGGCCACCACACTACGCAGTCAAGATAGATAGATGCGTATCATAGATAAAGTACATTCAGTGGTGTGGGGCAAATTGAAAAATATTCAAAATGCACTGACATTATCAAAAACAAGAGGTTGTCACACGCTAAAACTCCAACATGTATATGATGGAGAGGATGGAGGAGCAGCCGTATGTGTAGTGTAATGCAGACCTGTTGAAGGTTTTTTATATATTTTATTGTGGTGCCCAGTGCCCACTCCTCTAGGCAGTCCAGGTACATTTATTGGTGCGATTCATAAAAGTTCAGGGTTTTTAATATATCTTGTGGTGACCCACTCCTCTACGCAGTCCAGGTACATTTATTGGTGCGATTCATAAAAGTTCAGGGTTTTTAATATATTGTGGTGACCCACTCCTCTACGCAGTCCAGGTACATTTATTGGTGCGATTCATAAAAGTTCAGGGTTTTTAATATATTGTGGTGACCCACTCCTCTACGCAGTCCAGGTACATTTATTGGTGCGAATCAAACAAGTTGATGGTTTTCTTATTATATATATTGTGGTGACCCACTCCTCTACGCAGTCCAGGTACATTTATTGGTGCGATTCATAAAAGTTCAGGGTTTTTAATATATTGTGGTGACCCACTCCTCTACGCAGTCCAGGTACAATTATTGGTGCGAATCATAAAAGTTCAGGGTTTTTAAGATATTGTGGTGACCCACTCCTCTACGCAGTCCAGGTACAATTATTGGTGCGAATCATAAAAGTTCAGGGTTTTTAAGATATTGTGGTGACCCACTCCTCTACGCAGTCCAGGTACAATTATTGGTGCGAATCATAAAAGTTCAGGGTTTTTAATATATTGTGGTGACCCACTCCTCTACGCAGTCCAGGTACAATTATTGGTGCGAATCATAAAAGTTCAGGGTTTTTAAGATATTGTGGTGACCCACTCCTCTACGCAGTCCAGAAAGATACCTTTTTGCAACGTTTTGGACTAATAACTATATTGTGAGGTGTTCAGAATACACTGTAAATTTGTGGAAATGCTTGTTATTGAATGTTATTGAGGTTAATAATAGCCTAGGAGTGAAAATAAGCCCAAAAACTTGATTTTTAAACTTTTTATGTTTTTTTCAAAAAAAATCCGAATCCAATACCTTAAATCCGAACCGAGACCTTTCGTCAAGTGTTTTGCGAGACAAATCCGAACCTCAAAAATAACGAAAATCCGGATCCAAAACACAAAACACGAGACCTCAAAAGTCGCCGGTGCACATCCCTAGTTAAAAATGGTGCTGTGTGTGTATGGTGTATAATTAAAAAGTATTGTAGGAGCCCTTCAGTGGTGATATAGGCAGATATCAAAGCAAAATCCTATTTGAAGAGTGGTTATTAAATACTACATATTATTTGATATCGCAGTCCCATCAAAGGTTCCAACAAGGAAAGCACAATGTATCACCAACTGCTAGATCATTGCTGGATGCCTCAAAATAGTATCTAGATTCCTTATTGGCCTGTTTGATATATTTAAAAATAGTCTAGAACTGCATATATGTATGTAGATAAATGGTGCTACTTGTGGGTTAAAATTGACCACCCAAATCACGGTACTACTATCATTAAACAACCACCCCTAGATATGCTAATATCATCCCCATGTGGGAGATAGGAGAGGTCAGATATGCATAATCTTTCATATAAGTTAGTTCCCTCTTTGCTGGGTTAATTACGCTACCGTCACCTGTAGCTACAATGCTGGCAAGTTTGTAATCATACAGGTTAATTCACTCTTTGATGGGTTAGTTACATCACTCCGCACGTAGCTAGAATGCTGGGAAACTCGTATTTACATAATCGTGCATAGCAGTTCATAATACGAGTGGTACATATCTCCTACTTAGTCTGTATTGTGCATGAAACCGTGTTAGATGCAATAATCATTTTGCTAAAACTGATTACCGAACATACATTTGCGATGGCTGTTACCACTGTCGGATCTGCTTTGTCAAGGGAGGTCCACATACACTTGTTTACATGCTTTGAGAATGGTCAAAACAAATGAAACGCGTCAGCAGTAACAACGAGAGGGAGAAGGAAGATGCTGTTATCTAGACCGCTTGGGAAAATACAATGTATCGCACTTCATCATCATCATTTATTTATATAGCGCCACTGATTCCGCAGCGCTGTACAGAGAACTCATTCACATCAGTCCCTGCCCCATTTGGAGCTTACAGTCTGAATTCCCTAATATAGACACACACTCACACACAGACACATTTTGATAGCAGCCAAATAACCTACCAGTATGTTTTTGGAGTGTGGGAGGAAACCGGAGCACCCGGAGGAAACCCACGCAAACACAGGGAGAACATACAAACTCCTCACAGATAAGGCCATTGTCGGGAATTGAGCTCATGACCCCAGTGCTGTGAGGCAGAAGTGCTAACCACTAGGCCACTGTGCTGCACTTACCTGTAGTGGATCCAGACTTCGAAGTGTTAATCTGTGACTGGAGGCTTGTTTCAGTAGATTAAAGTTTGCATTACAGACATGGAAGAGGGTCTTACAGGTGGCCACCTGAGATTGTCGTTGTGAGAACTTGACTACAATTTAGTTTGAACAAGAATCCCAGTGTGTGGGGGTGAGTAAGTAGTTTTGTCTCCTTAAAAGATACTTTATGTAAGTTTCCACTTTAAAGTTTACTTCTTATATTCTGCTTCAGTGAAGGACCCTGTACTAAGATATGGAAATATCCCTGGACATTGGAGTGACAGGATGGACCACCTATGCCACCCACTCTGTGGTTGATGGGAACCGACTTGGCTTACTTTGCCACTGCCCCTTTCTTTCTCCTAAATTGCGCCCTCTAACCACAGTAGGAGGGGCTTACGATGCTGCCACCATTAAGGTCCTACACCGGTACCTAGAACCGCATCCTTCTTGGTAACTGTTGCCCTCACTGGGCACCTGGGCTGGTACCCTTGACCTCTTCTGGTAGATCATGGTTGTTGGGGATGGTTCCTCCCTGGCCTATCACACTGGCCAAAGTTGCTGAGTAGCGGGCAGAGCGTTGATGCTAGACGCTGGGCTCCAACCTCAAAACAGCCGCAGTACGGATTAGATTTGGGTCTAATCTGCAGGTCACAGGAACTACAGCAGGGAAGCAGTCACAGTATCTTGAAGCAAAATGATGTTTATTAGCTCCAGTGTCCTAACAAGGACAGTTCACACTGGTTTAAGGTACCAGTGATCAGAAGGTCAGATGGAACAATAATGATACATTTCAGTACAAGCCAGTGCTCTTTTTATACATATTCTGACACACGTCAGCACGGGGTAAGCCAGCCCCCTGATCCGGGATGGCTCTGCAAAAATTGAAATATTTCATTAAAAGATTAACATCAGGCTGTGAGATGTTCTTTAAACTTGGATTTTAAATGCAATTTATACTTAACACAATTTACAGTAATCTGTGATATCCTAAATCACATTGTTCAGAGGTTTCCTTTCACTTTAACCAGGCAGGACACAGGTTACGTCTCCCTTCCTGGGCTTTCAGGATGAATAGACCTATTGGCTACTGAGATGAAAAGGTCTAATTAACATGAGATTACCTGTCTCTAGAGAGTTGCAAAAACAAAACCAAATTTTCTCTCCTGGCTCTGTCTCAACAATAAATACTTTTCTCATATCAAAATACACAATATAAAAAATAAGTACATTTCTAATACACAGTATCAAGAATCAGTATATTTCATACTTGCCTACTTTTGGAAAGTTATATCCAGGAGAGGGGCGAATTTCGGGAGTCTCCCAGACATTTTGGGAGAGTTGGCAAGTATGGTATATTTCTAACAATATAAATTGGCACACTGTGGTAATAATTTAAATAAATTATTACAATAAGTTATTTATAAGTGATCCAGCCAAAATGGGTAATTAATTTCATTTGTTCTCACTAAATAGAATATATATCTAAAGCTAAAAAGGAACTGATTTCCTAATTACCAGATCCTTTATCAGTATAACAAGCTGAGCTCCGTTATAAGACAATATAAGCGGCGATTATTGTTCAGCTTCTGCTTCCAATAGTCTTTATTATAATTGTTATGGTTATTGTCTGCCGCTGTTAATGTATATTTAGTCAATTATTTGTTGAATCTGTATCATGTGTAATTACATTCTCTTATAATATTATTGCTGCTTGAATCTTCTGTTGTTTCTGCCATTTGTGGTCAAATGATGAACACAACTCATATAGTATGACATCTAACATAAAACAGATATGCAAAGTAATAACCAGCAGCTTCTCTCATCTCTGTTAAAACTCTTAATTAGCCGGGGAAATAATTATATCAATTCCACCCTTATTACCAGTGCCCTAATCCAACATGGCTGCCGTGTCCTCACTGTGGAGAGTCATCATATGATTCAGGACGGCAGTGTGAATACACTACAGGAAAACTTAACATCAAATTTAAAACTGTTAAAAATATGTCCTCTATACAAGAGTCCAGCGGCCATGTTATTGTAGTACAAAGATGTCATTTAAGTGTATTGCTGCAGTGTATGTAGAACGGCGGCCATTTTCTTGTAGTCCACGAACTGCATGCATCCTTTGTTGGCACCGGGCCGCACACACCACGTGATGCTCGGAAGGGCGTGACTACATAGATCCGTTTTATATGACGTACAAGCAAAGGTAATGTGTTATATAATATTATTATTATTATATAGAGGAGAGGGGACTGTACAGTGATATATGGGGAGTAATAACTCCCAGCACACACTGATATGGGGATTATTATTATTATATAGAGGAGAGGGGTCTGTACAGTGATATATGGGAGTAATAACTCCCAGCACACACTGATATGGGGGATTATTATTATTATATAGAGGAGAGGGGACTGTACAGTGATATATGGGAGTAATAACTCCCAGCACACACTGATATGGGGGATTATTATTATTATATAGAGGAGAGGGGTCTGTACAGTGATATATGGGAGTAATAACTCCCAGCACACACTGATATGGGGAGTATTATTATTATATAGAGGAGAGGGGACTGTACAGTGATATATGGGGAGTAATAACTCCCAGCACACACTGATATGGGGGATTATTATTATTATATAGAGGAGAGGGGTCTGTACAGTGATATATGGGAGTAATAACTCCCAGCACACACTGATATGGGGGATTATTATTATTATATAGAGGAGAGGGGTCTGTACAGTGATATATGGGAGTAATAACTCCCAGCACACACTGATATGGGGATTATTATTATTATATAGAGGAGAGAGGACTGTACAGTGATATATGGGAGTAATAACTCCCAGCACACACTGATATGGGGGATTATTATTATTATATAGAGGGGAGGGGACTGTACAGTGATATATGGGGAGTAATAACTCCCAGCACACACTGATATTGGGGATTATTATTATTATATAGAGGAGAGGGGACTGTACAGTGATATATGGGGAGTAATAACTCCCAGCACACGCTGATATGGGGGATTATTATTATTATATAGAGGAGAGGGGTCTGTACAGTGATATATGGGAGTAATAACTCCCAGCACACACTGATATGGGGGATTATTATTATTATTATATAGAGGAGAGGGGTCTGTACAGTGATATATGGGGAGTAATAACTCCCAGCACACACTGATATGGGGGATTATTATTATTATATAGAGGAGAGGGGTCTGTACAGTGATATATGGCATACTTACCTACTTTCTTCAGCTCTCTTCCGGGAGCCAGCCAGTGGAGGGGGGCGTGAGGGGGCGGGGCGGCCAAAATCGCGTCATTTCGGCCCCGCCCCCTGTGACGTCATGACGTAAATCGCGTCATTTGACAGCGGGGGGCGGGGCTAAACGCCGCGATTCATCGGGAATCGCGGCGTTTGGGATCTAATTCTGCCCACTTCACTAGGAAGTGGGCACTTCCTAGTGAAGTGGGCAGAATTCGGGAGATTGCCACACTCGCCCGGGAGTCCGGGAGACTCTCGCAAAATGCGGGAGTCTCCCGGACATTCCGGGAGAGTTGGCAAGTATGATATATGGGAGTAATAACTCCCAGCACACACTGATATGGGGGATTATTATTATTATATATAGAGGAGAGGGGTCTGTACAGTGATATATGGGGAGTAATAACTCCCAGCACACACTGATATGGGGGATTATTATTATTATATAGAGGAGAGGGGTCTGTACAGTGATATATGGGAGTAATAACTCCCAGCACACACTGATATGGGGGATTATTATTATTATTATATAGAGGAGAGGGGTCTGTACAGTGATATATGGGGAGTAATAACTCCCAGCACACACTGATATGGGGGATTATTATTATTATATAGAGGAGAGGGGTCTGTACAGTGATATATGGGGAGTAATAACTCCCAGCACACACTGATATGGGGGATTATTATTATTATATAGAGGAGAGGGGTCTGTACAGTGATATATGGGAGTAATAACTCCCAGCACACACTGATATGGGCATTATTATTATATAGAGGAGAGGGGTCTGTACAGTGATATATGGGAGTAATAACTCCCAGCACACACTGATATGGGGGATTATTATTATTATATAGAGGAGAGGGGTCTGTACAGTGATATATGGGAGTAATAACTCCCAGCACACACTGATATGGGGGATTATTATTATTATATAGAGGAGAGGGGACTGTACAGTGATATATGGGAGTAATAACTCCCAGCACACACTGATATGGGGGATTATTATTATTATATAGAGGAGAGGGGTCTGTACAGTGATATATGGGAGTAATAACTCCCAGCACACACTGATATGGGCATTATTATTATATAGAGGAGAGGGGTCTGTACAGTGATATATGGGGAGTAATAACTCCCAGCACACACTGATATGGGGGATTATTATTATTATATAGAGGAGAGGGGACTGTACAGTGATATATGGGAGTAATAACTCCCAGCACACACTGATATGGGGGATTATTATTATTATATAGAGGAGAGGGGACTGTACAGTGATATATGGGGAGTAATAACTCCCAGCATACACTGATATGGGGGATTATTATTATTATATAGAGGAGAGGGGACTGTACAGTGATATATGGGAGTAATAACTCCCAGCACACACTGATATGGGGATTATTATTATTATATAGAGGAGAGGGGTCTGTACAGTGATATATGGGGAGTAATAACTCCCAGCACACACTGATATGGGGGATTATTATTATTATATAGAGGAGAGGGGTCTGTACAGTGATATATGGGGAGTAATAACTCCCAGCACACACTGATATGGGGGATTATTATTATTATATAGAGGAGAGGGGACTGTACAGTGATATATGGGGAGTAATAACTCCCAGCACACACAGATATGGGGGATTATTATTATTATATAGAGGAGAGGGGACTGTACAGTGATATATGGGGAGTAATAACTCCCAGCACACACTGATATGGGGGATTATTATTATTATATAGAGGAGAGGGGACTGTACAGTGATATATGGGGAGTAATAACTCCCAGCACACACTGATATGGGGGATTATTATTATTATATAGAGGAGAGGGGACTGTACAGTGATATATGGGGAGTAATAACTCCCAGCACACACTGATATGGGGGATTATTATTATTATATAGAGGAGAGGGGACTGTACAGTGATATATGGGGAGTAATAACTCCCAGCACACACTGATATGGGGGATTATTATTATTATTATATAGAGGAGAGGGGACTGTACAGTGATATATGGGGAGTAATAACTCCCAGCACACACTGATATGGGGGATTATTATTATTATATAGAGGAGAGGGGTCTGTACAGTGATATATGGGGAGTAATAACTCCCAGCACACACTGATATGGGGGATTATTATTATTATTATATATAGAGGAGAGGGGACTGTACAGTGATATATGGGAGTAATAACTCCCAGCACACACTGATATGGGGATTATTATTATTATATAGAGGAGAGGGGTCTGTACAGTGATATATGGGGAGTAATAACTCCCAGCACACACTGATATGGGGATTATTATTATTATATAGAGGAGAGGGGACTGTACAGTGATATATGGGGAGTAATAACTCCCAGCACACACTGATATGGGGGAATATTATTATTATATAGAGGAGAGGGGACTGTACAGTGATATATGGGGAGTAATAACTCCCAGCACACACTGATATGGGGATTATTATTATTATATAGAGGAGAGGGGACTGTACAGTGATATATGGGGAGTAATAACTCCCAGCACACACTGATATGGGGGATTATTATTATTATATAGAGGAGAGGGGACTGTACAGTGATATATGGGAGTAATAACTCCCAGCACACACTGATATGGGGATTATTATTATTATTATATAGAGGAGAGGGATCTGTACAGTGATATATGGGGAGTAATAACTCCCAGCACACACTGATATGGGGGATTATTATTATTATATAGAGGAGAGGGGACTGTACAGTGATATATGGGAGTAATAACTCCCAGCACACACTGATATGGGGATTATTATTATTATTATATAGAGGAGAGGGGACTGTACAGTGATATATGGGGAGTAATATCTCCCAGCACACACTGATATGGGGGATTATTATTATTATATAGAGGAGAGGGGACTGTACAGTGATATATGGGAGTAATAACTCCCAGCACACACTGATATGGGGATTATTATTATTATTATATAGAGGAGAGGGATCTGTACAGTGATATATGGGGAGTAATAACTCCCAGCACACACTGATATGGGGGATTATTATTATTATATAGAGGAGAGGGGACTGTACAGTGATATATGGGAGTAATAACTCCCAGCACACACTGATATGGGGATTATTATTATTATTATATAGAGGAGAGGGGACTGTACAGTGATATATGGGGAGTAATAACTCCCAGCACACACTGATATGGGGGATTATTATTATTATATAGAGGAGAGGGGACTGTACAGTGATATATGGGAGTAATAACTCCCAGCACACACTGATATGGGGATTATTATTATTATTATATAGAGGAGAGGGGACTGTACAGTGATATATGGGGAGTAATATCTCCCAGCACACACTGATATGGGGGATTATTATTATTATATAGAGGAGAGGGGACTGTACAGTGATATATGGGAGTAATAACTCCCAGCACACACTGATATGGGGGATTATTATTATTATATAGAGGAGAGGGGACTGTACAGTGATATATGGGGAGTAATAACTCCCAGCACACACTGATATGGGGGAGTATTATTATTATATAGAGGAGAGGGGTCTGTACAGTGATATATGGGGAGTAATAACTCCCAGCACACACTGATATGGGGGATTATTATTATTATATAGAGGAGAGGGGACTGTACAGTGATATATGGGAGTAATAACTCCCAGCACACACTGATATGGGGATTATTATTATTATATATAGAGGAGAGGGGTCTGTACAGTGATATATGGGAGTAATAACTCCCAGTACACACTGATATGGGGGATTATTATTATTATATAGAGGAGAGGGGACTGTACAGTGATATATGGGGAGTAATAACTCCCAGCACACACTGATATGGGGATTATTATTATTATATAGAGGAGAGGGGTCTGTACAGTGATATATGGGGAGTAATAACTCCCAGCACACACTGATATGGGGATTATTATTATTATATAGAGGAGAGGGGACTGTACAGTGATATATGGGGAGTAATAACTCCCAGCACACACTGATATGGGGGAGTATTATTATTATATAGAGGAGAGGGGTCTGTACAGTGATATATGGGGAGTAATAACTCCCAGCACACACTGATATGGGGGATTATTATTATTATATAGAGGAGAGGGGACTGTACAGTGATATATGGGAGTAATAACTCCCAGCACACACTGATATGGGGATTATTATTATTATATAGAGGAGAGGGGTCTGTACAGTGATATATGGGGAGTAATAACTCCCAGCACACACTGATATGGGGATTATTATTATTATATAGAGGAGAGGGGTCTGTACAGTGATATATGGGAGTAATAACTCCCAGCACACACTGATATGGGGGATTATTATTATTATATAGAGGAGAGGGGTCTGTACAGTGATATATGGGGAGTAATAACTCCCAGCACACACTGATATGGGGGATTATTATTATTATATAGAGGAGAGGGGACTGTACAGTGATATATGGGAGTAATAACTCCCAGCACACACTGATATGGGGATTATTATTTTTATATAGAGGAGAGGGGACTGTACAGTGATATATGGGGAGTAATAACTCCCAGCACACACTGATATGGGGATTATTATTATTATATATAGAGGAGAGGGGTCTGTACAGTGATATATGGGGAGTAATAACTCCCAGCACACACTGATATGGGGGATTATTATTATTATTATATAGAGGAGAGGGGACTGTACAGTGATATATGGGAGTAATAACTCCCAGCACACACTGATATGGGGGATTATTATTATTATATAGAGGAGAGGGGTCTGTACAGTGATATATGGGAGTAATAACTCCCAGCACACACTGATATGGGGGATTATTATTATTATATAGAGGAGAGGGGACTGTACAGTGATATATGGGAGTAATAACTCCCAGCACACACTGATATGGGGGATTATTATTATTATTATATAGAGGAGAGGGGGCTGTACAGTGATATATGGGGAGTAATAACTCCTAGCACACACTGATGTGGGGGATTATTATTATTACATAGAGGAGAGGGGTCTGTACAGTGATATATGGGAGTAATAACTCCCAGCACACACTGATATGGGGGATTATTATTATTATTATTATTATATAGAGGAGAGGGGACTGTACAGTGATATATGGGAGTAATAACTCCCAGCACACACTGATATGGGGGATTATTATTATTATTATATAGAGGAGAGGGGGCTGTACAGTGATATATGGGGAGTAATAACTCCCAGCACACACTGATATGGGGGATTATTATTATATAGAGGAGAGGGGACTGTACAGTGATATATGGGGAGTAATAACTCCCAGCACACACTGATATGGGGGATTATTATTATTATATAGAGGAGAGGGGACTGTACAGTGATATATGGGAGTAATAACTCCCAGCACACACTGATATGGGGGATTATTATTATTATATAGAGGAGAGGGGTCTGTACAGTGATATATGGGAGTAATAACTCCCAGCACACACTGATATGGGGATTATTATTATTATATAGAGGAGAGAGGACTGTACAGTGATATATGGGGAGTAATAACTCCTAGCACACACTGATATGGGGGATTATTATTATTATATAGAGGAGAGGGGACTGTACAGTGATATATGGGAGTAATAACTCCCAGCACACACTGATATGGGGGATTATTATTATTATATAGAGGAGAGGGGGCTGTACAGTGATATATGGGGAGTAATAACTCCTAGCACACACTGATATGGGGGATTATTATTATTATATAGAGGAGAGGGGTCTGTACAGTGATATATGGGAGTAATAACTCCCAGCACACACTGATATGGGGGATTATTATTATTATTATATAGAGGAGAGGGGACTGTACAGTGATATATGGGAGTAATAACTCCCAGCACACACTGATATGGGGGATTATTATTATTATATAGAGGAGAGGGGACTGTACAGTGATATATGGGGAGTAATAACTCCCAGCACACACTGATATGGGGGATTATTATTATTATATAGAGGAGAGGGGACTGTACAGTGATATATGGGAGTAATAACTCCCAGCACACACTGATATGGGGGATTATTATTATTATATAGAGGAGAGGGGACTGTACAGTGATATATGGGGAGTAATAACTCCCAGCACACACTGATATGGGGATTATTATTATTATTATATAGAGGAGAGGGGTCTGTACAGTGATATATGGGAGTAATAACTTCCAGCACACACTGATATGGGGGATTATTATTATTATATAGAGGAGAGGGGGCTGTACAGTGATATATGGGAGTAATAACTCCCAGCACACACTGATATGGGGGATTATTATTATTATATAGAGGAGAGGGGTCTGTACAGTGATATATGGGGAGTAATAACTCCCAGCACACACTGATATGGGGGATTATTATTATTATATAGAGGAGAAGGGTCTGTACAGTGATATATGGGGAGTAATAACTCCCAGCACACACTGATATGGGGGATTATTATTATTATTATATAGAGGAGAGGGGACTGTACAGTGATATATGGGAGTAATAACTCCCAGCACACACTGATATGGGGATTATTATTATTATTATTATATAGAGGAGAGGGGTCTGTACAGTGATATATGGGGAGTAATAACTCCCAGCACACACTGATATGGGGGATAATTATTATTATTATATAGAGGAGAGGGGTCTGTACAGTGATATATGGGGAGTAATAACTCCCAGCACACACTGATATGGGGGATAATTATTATTATTATATAGAGGAGAGGGGACTGTACAGTGATATATGGGAGTAATAACTCCCAGCACACACTGATATGGGGGATTATTATTATTATATAGAGGAGAGGGGTCTGTACAGTGATATATGGGGAGTAATAACTCCCAGCACACACTGATATGGGGGATTATTATTATTATTATATAGAGGGGAGGGGACTGTACAGTGATATATGGGGAGTAATAACTCCCAGCACACACTGATATGGGGGATTATTATTATTATATAGAGGAGAGGGGTCTGTACAGCTATATATGGGGAGTCCAGTCCTGTCCTGGTTCACGTCTTGCCTCGCTGACCGATCCTTCTCCGTCTCCGCCTCTGGGTCTCTCTCCCCCCCTGGGTCTCTCTCCCCCCGTCCACCCTTCCAGTCGGGGTCCCTCAGGGCTCTGTTTTGGGACCCTTACTCTTCTCTCTATACACCTCTTCCCTGGGTGAACTCATCAGCTCCTATGGCCTCAACTACCACCTCTACGCTGACGACACTCAACTTTACATCTCCTCTCCTGATCTCTCTCCCTCCCTCCTCTCTAGGGTGTCCACCTGCCTCTCTGCCATCACCTCCTGGATGTCCTCTCGATTCCTCAAACTTAACTTCGCCAAAACTGAACTCATAGTCTTTCCTCCCCCTCATGCCTCGCCCCCTTCTGACCTCTCTATCACTGTCAACAACACCTCTATCTCCCCTGTCCCCCAACTTCGTTGCCTCGGTGTCATCCTGGACTCCTCTCTCTCCTTTGGCCCCCAAATTCTCTCTCTTGCTAAATCCTGCCGCTTTCAGCTGCGGAACATCGCTCGCATCCGGCCTTTCCTCTCCCAAGATGCCACCAAATGTCTAATTCACTCTGATCATCTCCCGCTTGGACTACTGCAACCTCCTCCTTACTGGCCTCCCCCTCTCTCATCTCACTCCCCTTCGATCTGTACTTAACGCAGTCGCTAGGCTTATCTTCCTTTCTCGCCGCTCCTCTTCCGTCTCCCCCTCTACCTATCCCTTCACTGGCTCCCATTCCCCTACAGAATCCTGTTCAAGCTCCTCACTCTTACATACAAGGCCCTCGTCAACGCCACTGCACCCTACATTTCCACCATCCTCTCTATTCATGCTCCATCCCGTCCTCTCTGTTCTGCCAATGACCGTCGCCTCTCTTCCCCCCTGATCACCTCCTCCCATGCGCGTATCCAAGACTTTGCCCGCGCTGCCCCCCTCCACTGGAACAAGCTCCCTCCCTCCATCAGAACTTCCCCTAATCTATCCAGTTTCAAGCGGGCTTTAAAACCCAACTTTTTCTTAAAGCCTTCCAGTCTCCCACTTAACTTCCTACCTTTTCTTCTGCCTCTTCCCCTCTTTTCCCTTCCCTTATCCTCCATTCCTCCTTCTCTCCCTCTCTCCCCCGTGTCTCTCTGTCTGTCTACCCCACCCCTTAGATTGTACGCTCCTTTGAGTAGGGTCTTCTCTCCTCCTGTCTTCACCACTTTTAACTCTGCTCTCCAGCTACCTCGCCCTCCTCCTCGTGGACCCTCTTCCCCTTGTCCCCTCTCGCTCCCTCCTCCCCCCTCTGGGGGTCTTCCTGTCACCTGTGCCCTCCCTCTTGGACTCTGTCTTAGGAGGACCTTCCCCTCTCCCCTCCCCCGCCCCCCTAGCTGTGCTTTGAGCTCAATCAGTTACTGTGCTTATTGTTTACTGTACTGTGATGTCTAACCTCGTATTGTAATTTCGTTTGTCCCTGTACGGCGCTACGGACACCTAGTGGCGCCCTATAAATAAAAATTAATAATAATAATAATAAAGTAAGTCTTTTCATTGCAGAAGTGAAAAACACCAGTCCACGGCTAGAGAAATATCACATACTGATGCTAATCTCTGAATTAAATATTTCAGAATTTTTTGGAGTTTGGTCAGAACAGGGAGTTGTTTTCCCCCCTCTCAGGCTGTGTCCAAAACTGTGTAAAAAAGCACTGTTTGACCATGTAGTGTATCACACCATCTGTAACTTCTGGAAAGATTGCTAGTACTACAAACGTGTGTAACTGTCCTTATTAGGACACTTGAGCTAATAAAATATCACTACTTCAAGATCTTGCTTTGATGGCTACTTACCACGGCAATTCCTGTGTGCTACAGATTCTTACCCGGATGTATTACCAACGCTTTGCCCGCTACCTGCAGCTCTGCCCAGTGAGGGAGTACACTAGCCATGAGAGTTACCCAGAAGGACACGGTTCTGGACACCACAAAGGAGTCCAGTGGTAGCAGCAAAAGCCCCTCCTACTGTGGTTAGTGGGCGCATTTGGGAGAAAGAAAGGGGACAGTGGCAAGGCAAGCCCAGCCGGTCCCCAGCAAAGCAACAGACAGGGTGGCATAGGAGATCCATCCTGTCACACATTGTGTTATTGAAACAAGTCATGTACAGTAAATGTGTGACAATCTGTTAACACTGTGAGGGGGCTCTAGCTTGGCAGTGGCTGCAGCGGTTATATATCTAATCAGTTTTGATGTTGAGTGGCTGACGGACAAATAAGAATTCCGGCAGCAGAGGAACATCTACCTGTGATACAGTAGTGTCCGTCTTTTCATGTGCACAGCTGATTATTAGAGCAGCAGGTAGACCGACTCAGATACATTTTTGTGTTTCAAATTCTCAAAAGTTGGGTTATATTGCATTGACCATAGTGGGCCTGATCCATCAAGACAAGTGTCTGCTGATTTCGTGTGTATCGTATGCATGCCCAGAACCGGCGGATAAGGCGGTTAAAACAAACCTTTTGCATGCGACAGTGCACGGGAAAGGCACCTACAGCTTCTTATGAGAAAGGGGAATGATCGGGGTGGGGCAGGGACGTTTGGCTGTAGACAATGTACAGTGTGTTTATACCAAACTCGGGTGCACGCAGCCAGAGACGTAGCAAGCTCTACGGCCGTGGGAGTAAACTCTTTTTTCGGCCTTACCTCTTGCTCCAGCTAAAGGGCTAGTGTGACAAGATGGACCGCCTATGCCACCCTGTCCGTTGTTGCTGGAAACTGGCTGCATTTACTTTGCCAGCTTTCCCTCTCTTTATCCCGAATGTACCCTCTAACCGCAGTAGGATGGACTTACGCTACTGCCACCACTGGACTCCTTAACGGCATCCAGAACCCCGTTCCTTCTGGGTAACTGTCGCTGCCACTGTACCCCCTTGCTGGTACATCTTGGCTGGTACCCCTGACCTCTTCCTATAGATCAGGTTGCTGTGAATGGATCCCCCCTGTCCTATCACACTGGCCAGAGCTGCAGGGTAGCAGGCAGGGAGGTGGTGCCAGAAAGCTGAGTCCAAACCTCAGAAACAGCCGGAAACGGATAAGAGTGGGGTCTAATCTGCAGGTCACAGGAATTTCAGCATGGAAGAAGTTGTCAAGCAGGTCTTGGAAGCAAGTGATGTTTCTTTAGCTCCAGTAGTCCTAACAAGGACAGGTCACACTGGTTGAAGGTACCAGTAATCTGAAAGTCAGATGGAACAAGAATGATACATTCAGTACAAACCAGTGCTGTTTTATACAGTTTTGGGCACAGCCTCACAGGGTAAGCCAGCCCCTGAAGTCTGAATTATTTTTAGTATCAAGATGCAAAACATGGATTTAAATGGAATTTATACTTAACAAAATTTACACTTATCTGTGATATCCTACATCCTGTGCTGTTTACAATGTTAAGTTTCCTGTCTGTCTAACAAGACCTGCACACAGATAACGATTCCCTGTTGTGTATTCAAGTGTTCGTCATTCACATTGAATAGACTTACTTAGCATTTCCTGCTATCAGCAAAACAGACTCCCTCCCCACATATGTCTAATTGGAGATTTCCTTTAGCAAAGTTACAAAAACGAATTTCCTTCCCTGGTCTCAGAAATAAAGAAATTTCCTGTATCAAAATACAGACAATATAAACAATAAGTACATTTGCAATTATATAAATAAGTGCCCTGCGCTATTTCCTTTCAATAAATTGATACCAGCCACAGCTGGTCTAAGTGTCTGCAACCGCAAGAAGCTGTAAAAATGTATTTTATGCTCAGTAGACTTTAATAACATTCTAAGAAATATATTTCATAGAAAAAACAAAGAAAAACACTTTTTTACTGTTTTAACGTAAATGGTTTTATTATGAACAGGTAATATTGATTCCAGCATCTTTTTCTGTGCATTCTTTTGCAAATTTATAATCTACATAGGTATTGGATGCATCCTGTTTAGTAGAGAACAGCCCTGCACCTGAATGTAACAGCGCATGTATCTTGAGATCCGTGCCTTGATGAATTCAGGTGCACGCAAAGCATTACTCTGTGTGATTAATGAATCATGCCTAGTATTTTGTTTTATCTATCACTGGTACATTTGTAAAACTTTGGGGTTTACATCTTATTGTATAATGTTAGTTGTATTTTATATTTGCAATTGAAATTGAAGAGATTTTACAAATGCAACCCTTGTTCTATCGGTGTCCTATATGCACTGTTACCTAAAGTATATATTATACTTTGATCGTCCATCTTCCATGTGCCGGTCATATGGAGTCCTCTGTTTACGTCCATCCCCCACCACTATGTAATTTCGCTGTTCGCACTACTCTGTTAAATGCCGGTGATAGATTTGTGGGTGCGGCTGTAGACACAAGACTCGGAGTGGCCCACCAGCAGAAGATGTCAGGAGCTGGTAAATCCTATATACACTTTACTGGAGAGTGTCTACAGGAAATGGTTACCTATAGGACAGGGACTGTACGTACAAAATAGACCCTTCTTGTATATTTTGCACATGTAATCCGTAAAAATAGCTCCAAATAGATTGAGTTCCATTTACTTTTTTATTGATGTCTCTGTTCATACACAGGATGACAAAATAGTGAAGATAACATCTAGTGAGTGTGACATCCCCCGTGTGTCAGAAGGATTTAGCAGAACCCAGAGCCCCATCACGGTGCCTCCACCTCACTCACTGATAAATGACACAGACAATGACCAGAAGATACTGGAACTGACCAACAAGATCATTCAGCTGCTGACTGGAGAGGTGACTGCTGGGAATGGGACATTATACAGTAACACCAGGGGATGTGTCCGGGTGATGACTGTATATTTGTGTGTGTCCAGCTCCTAGAAGATATGAATATGTCTATTTTTCAATGCAGGATTGGGATAATTTAGAGGAGCAAAAGGGTCTTCGTAAGAATGAAATGATGGAGAATCACTGCACCCTCGCATCACTGGGTAAGGGAGACTTTTATTTATTGTAAAGGGGAAAGCCAGTTTGAAGGCCACTTAGATGCAAACATCATCTGATCATCACCTATAAACAATGTATTCAGTCACTGTGTGTCTCCTACAGATGGATCCAGTAACAGAAATCCCCCAGAGAGATGTCCTCGTCCTCTTTATTCACAGGATTGTACAGAGGAAAATCACAGTATCCCACAGGAGTATCAGGTAGATGGGATTTACTGTCACAGGAAACTAGCTAAGTGACCTTTCAGTATATGATCTGTAGAGCAGCTGTGTGTGTCTTAAATACTTACTAGTCAAAAGCCTGTAGAAATGATGGAAAAAAATAAGAGTACCATCATGTTGGACCAAACGAATGGATAGAAAATCGAGTCAATTTGGAATAGCAAAGCTCGTTATAAATGGGAACTGCCAAGTAAAAATGTAAATAAACCAAACAAAAGAAGCCGGAGAAATGATGAAAGGTGTTTGTGTGTATTGTAACTTTGCGGAGATGTGTGTGTGTGTGTGGTGTATATGTGTGGAGGAGTGTGTTTGTGGTGTAGGTGTGCCGATGTGTCTGTGGTGTAGATGTCATTAGACAGGCTGCTCTCTATCAGCAGTATATACTGTGTGTGTGTGTGACTGACGGGCTGCTCTCTATCAGCAGTATATACTGTGTGTGTGTGACTGACAGGCTGCTCTCTATCAGCAGTATATACTGTGTGTGTGTGACTGACAGGCTGCTCTCTATCAGCAGTATATACTGTGTGTGTGTGTGACTGACAGGCTGCCCTCTATCAGCAGTATATACTGTGTGTGACTGACAGGCTGCTCTCTATCAGCAGTATATACTGTGTGTGACTGACAGGCTGCTCTCTATCAGCAGTATATACTGTGTGTGTGTGACTGACAGGCTGCTCTCTATCAGCAGTATATACTGTGTGTGTGTGACTGACAGGCTGCTCTCTATCAGCAGTATATACTGTGTGTGTGTGACTGACAGGCTGCTCTCTATCAGCAGTATATACTGTGTGTGTGACTGACAGGCTGCTCTCTATCAGCAGTATATACTGTGTGTGTGTGACTGACAGGCTGCTCTCTATCAGCAGTATATACTGTGTGTGACTGACAGGCTGCTCTCTATCAGCAGTATATACTGTGTGTGTGTGACTGACAGGCTGCTCTCTATCAGCAGTATATACTGTGTGTGTGTGACTGACAGGCTGCTCTCTATCAGCAGTATATACTGTGTGTGTGACTGACAGGCTGCTCTCTATCAGCAGTATATACTGTGTGTGTGTGACTGACAGGCTGCTCTCTATCAGCATTATACTGTGTGTGTGTGTGTGTGACTGACAGGCTGCTCTCTATCAGCAGTATATACTGTGTGTGACTGACAGGCTGCTCTCTATCAGCAGTATATACTGTGTGTGACTGACAGGCTGCTCTCTATCAGCAGTATATACTGTGTGTGACTGACAGGCTGCTCTCTATCAGCAGTATATACTGTGTGTGACTGACAGGCTGCTCTCTATCAGCAGTATATACTGTGTGTGACTGACGGGCTGCTCTCCATCAGCAGTATATACTGTGTGACTGACAGGCTGCTCTCTATCAGCGGTATATACTGTGTGTGACTGACAGGCTGCTGTCTATCTGCAGTATGTACTGTGCGTGACTGACAGGCTGCTCTCTATCAGCAGTATATACTGTGTGTGTGACTGACAGGCTGCTCTCTATCAGCAGTATATACTGTGTGTGTGTGACTGACAGGCTGCTCTCTATCAGCAGTATATACTGTGTGTGTGTGTGACTGACAGGCTGCTCTCTATCAGCAGTATATACTGTGTGTGACTGACAGGCTGCTCTCTATCAGCAGTATATACTGTGTGTGACTGACAGGCTGCTCTCTATCAGCAGTATATACTGTGTGTGACTGACAGGCTGCTCTCTATCAGCAGTATATACTGTGTGTGACTGACAGGCTGCTCTCTATCAGCATTATACTGTGTGACATGCTATTCTGTTTCACTTCCTTGGGGCTTTTCAGCTACACTGAGGAGCTACAGGGGTTGCAGAGGGAAGTAGCTTCTGTCAACAGTTACATTAACAGTTTAACTATTTAAGTGCCATGATCCCTCATACAACCCCATTGTAGCAGTGTCCCCCAAATTATATATAGAAATATATAGATATCGATCTTAACATCTAGTTACATCAAATTGTAACTGTCATAACTGTTGTGTTAAATCTCCTTACTGCCACATATATATATATATATATATATATATATATATATATATATATATATCTACATATATAAGAGGATTTTTATTCACCGTAAAATCCATTTCTCTTGTTCCACTGGGGGACACAGCGATACATTGGGGCTTAGTAGTGGGTGTGGGAGTTCAGGCACTAAAAAAAACCTTCTATGATTTTCCTCCCCTCCTCTACTTAAGCCCCTCCTCTCCTGGTCAACTCAGTCTTTGACTAACCATGTGTACGCTAGGGATCTGCCCTAAAGGGCAAATAATAGACTCAAAAACATTCACAATCAAATTATCCACAGAGCAAAGGAGGGTGCGCAGTGTCCCCCAGTGGAACAAGAGAAATGGCTTTTACGGAGCGAAAAATCCTCTTTTCTCTTCCTTACCACTGGGGGACACTACGATACATTGGGGAAATACCAAAGCTGCCCCTAAGGGAGGGAATGCTCTGGAACGGCTGCGTGCAAAACTTTACGGCCAAAACTCGCATCTGACGATGTAAACACCTGTAATCTGTAGAACTTAGCAAAAGTATGAACAGATGACCATGTGGCCGCTTTACATAGCTGTTCTGCCGAAGCACCATGACGCGCCGCCCATGATGCACCAACCGCCCTGGTAGAGTGCGCTTTGAGCGAATGAGGAATTGGCCGAGATGCTCGGACATACGCCAGACTGATGGTGGAAGTGATCCACCGAGCAATAACCTGTTTAGACGCCTTCCAGCCGCGCTTTTTTGCACTATACAAGACAAAGAGATCTTCAGTCTTGCGAACAGTGGCTGTACGGTCTACATAGCACCGGAGAGCCCGGACTACATCCAACAACTATAAATCGTAATCGAAGGAAGAAGGCGAATCTGGACGGAACGCCGGAACTACAATCTCCTGATTTAAATGGAGTCTGGAGACTACCTTAGGAACAAAAGAGGGCTTAGTTCGAACACTGCCCTATCTTAGTGAAACACAAGGGAGAGTTGCAGCAGAGAGCTGCCAACTCCGACACTCTTCTGGCCGATGAGATAGCCAAGAGAATAACCACCTTCCAAGTTAGATGATGCAATTCTGCTGTCTGAAGAGGTTCGAATGGCGGAAGACAAAGTGCTCTGAGCACTAAATTAAGGTCCCAGGGCTCCACTGGGTGAGAGAATGGGGGTTGAATATGAAGAACCCCCTGCAAAAAGGTCTGGAACTCGCTGAGAGATGCCAGTTTTTTCTGAAACTAAACAGAGAGCGCCGATACTAGAGCCTTCAGAGAGCCTAGACAAAGTCCTTTATCCAGGCCCTCCTGTAGAAAGGCTAACAGCCTAGAAAGGTTAAACCTGGAAGAATGGACCTCCTGGGACTCGCACCAGAGAATGTAAGATTTCCAGACTCTTTGATAGATAGCCGAAGAAGAAGACTTTCTAGCCTTGATCATGGTGTTAATGACCCGTGACGAGAACCCCTTAGCCCTAAGGACTAAGGATTCAACCTCCACGCCGTCAAAGCCAGATGTTTTAAATCATGGCAACGAAGGGGGCCCTGAACAAGAAGGTCTGGGCGCATGGGCAGATGAAACAGTGGCTCTATGGACATTTTTAGAATGCCTGAGAACCATGCCCTGCAAGGCCAATAAGGGGCTATTATGATGGCCGGCACCCTCTCCTTCAGTTTCTTAAGAACCCGCGACAGCATGGGTAATGGCTGGAACAGATACACCAGATTGAACTGCCATGGAATGGTCATGGCATTGGATGCGTGAGCAAGAGGGTCGCGGGACTTGGCGCAGTACAGGGGAACCTGGTGATTCAGCCTGGATGCCATGAGGTCGATCTCCAGCATTCCACAGTGCTGAACTAGGAGGGTAAAGGTCTCCTTGCACAGGGACCATTCTCGGAATGGAACTGAGCGAACGGAACCGCCTCGTACACAGAGACCATGGTCGCCAGCAGCTTCATGCAGCTGAGCATGGATACATGAGGACGAGCCAACAGATTCCTGATTCTGCGCTGGAGGGCGCTGATCTTGTCCTGGGGCAAGAAGACTCTCTGCGACACAGTGTAGAACAGTAACCCCAGAAAGCGCATACGCTGAGCTGGGTTGAGGAAGGATTTTGGAAAGTTTGGAATCCACCCATGGGCATCCAAGAACTCCATTGTGGTCTGCACATGGCGAGATAAGATTTCTGCTGACGGGGCTTTTAACAGAAGATCGTCCAGATAAGGGACTATAGTTATTCCCTTTTGTCTTAGAATACTCGCCATAGTGGCCATGGTCTTGGTGAATACTCGAGGAGCTGAGGCCAGGCCAAAGGGGAGGGCCCTGAACTGAAAATGGGCCGGGGTCACCGCAAATCGAAGCAGGTGATGATGACAACTCCATATGGGGAAATACGCATCTTTTATGTCGATAGAGGCAAGGAATTCTCCCTGTTCCATGCCTGCAATAACTGATCTGAGGGACTCCATCTTGAACCTCTGGGCAATCACCTGTTTGTTTAAGGACTTTAGGTTCAATATAGGACGAAAGGATACTTCCAGCTTTGGCACCAGGAAAAGTGTGGAGTAAAAACCCCAACCTCTTTTCTGTTCTGGCACAGGAACTATGACGCCCGATTCTTGCAGCTTCACTACCACCTTCAGAAGCGCTTGACGTCTGAGGGGGCAATTGGGGACCGGGGATGACAAGAGCATCAGAAGGGGGGGTTGGAATAAGTCTATGCTGTATCCTCTTGACACGATCCCCCGCGTCCAAGCGTCCGTCGTGGCTGACCACCACTGGCTCCTGAAGTGAAGCAGTCGTGCCCCCACCACGAATGCCTGAATGGGGGCATGGAAGTCATGCCGAGGGCTTATCGCCCGGGCGTAAAGCTCCCTTTCTGGAAACTCCCCTGCCTCTGCCACTTGCTCCTTAAGGGGCAGTGGACTGGCCTCTGGGTGCACCAATTCGGGCCCAGGAGAAGGAGCGAAAGGAACAAAACCGAACCTGACGAGGCCTGCGGGACCCCGTGGGGAGAATATTACTTTTTCCCCCAGTGGCTACCTCAATTACCTTTTCAAGCTCCGCTCCAAAGAGAGTGATACCATCAAAGGGCAAACTCTCCAGATACCTTTTTGAGTCAGCATCCTTGGTCCATGAGCGTAACCATAAGGAACGCCGTGATGCAATAATCAGGCCACCAATTCTAGCATTTACTGCTACAGCATCCATGGTAGCCTGACCCACATAATCAGAAGTCTCCTGGATATGTTGAGCCAAGGAGAGGAGATCTGCACGCGGGGTGTTGTTTTGTATGGCCAAGACCAACTTCTCCGCCCACGTCTGGACCGCCCTATTTGCCCAAGCAATGGACATCGTGGGTCTGAACATGCTACCAGAAGCTATGTATGCTGATCGGAGAGCATGATCACACTTTTTGTCTGTAGGATCTCTCAGAGACACCTATTCTTATGTAGGGATGGCTGCCGAAGAAGACAAACAGGCAACAGGAGTATCAACTCTAGGAGATGCCTCCCACTTAATAGAGTCTTCCACTGGAAGTGGGTAAAGGCTCTTAAACCTGCCTGGCATCATGAACTGGTTTTATCCAGGCTTCCATCACCATCTCCACCATTTCCGGGGAGGGTGGAAAAGATGCCACTTGCAGTTTGGCCCTTTTAAAGATGAAGAACCCAGAAGGAGCCGCAGGTTCAGGGTCTGGAAATCCTAATGTATGTCTATTACCTAGGATAAAACTATCTACATTATTAGCAGAGGTAGACGCTATGCTGAGCGAATCTTCCTCCTGCGTATCCAGCTCTATATTCCCTTCGTTATCCGAGGAATGATCTGAGTCTAGACTGTGACCCTGGTTCACATACTGTAGGACTCGCTTGGCCCTGTGGGAGACGGAAAGCAAGCGCTCTTCACTCTGAGCTGCAGAACCCTGGGAAGATGTGCCTGCATTTTCTAAAGAGTTGCACTGCAAGGCTCCTGAATGTGCGGCCCGCTGCTCCGCTGAGTGAGCTACGCTGGTTACCAGTGTATTAGCAATAGTGTGTTCACGTACCTCTGTGGCTCATAACATCACCTCGGTAAACCTCTCCATGGTTGAGGCAAAGGATTTGACCCAGCGCGGCTCTTCCATGGCAGCCGGTGTCTGTGGCAGGGCGGGACAGTCCTGAGCTCCGGCCTTACATGCAGCGCAAAGGGCATTTTTGTCATGCTGTCCAGCCGGCAGCTTCATTCCACATTTGGCACAAGCAAAATACATCACAGACACCCCAGAGGATCCCTTGACAGAGGTCCCCTTGTTAGACATATTTGAATAGTATTACAGCTTTAACTGACAACACAATTCACCAATATAAACTGTCCAACCAGCAAGAAACAGTACAGCAAGATTTGAAAACCAGATCTATATACCAGATTACAAACTTGTAAAAGTACCGCTTACAACCTCTCTCCAATGTAAACAATCTGCTAGTGAATGCTTATCATGCTTTCAGTGGCAAAACACAAGGTATTTTTAACATATATTAATGATACCAAACAGTGGAGAGGCAGAGAGAGGAGAGAATCCACCTGCAGCTCACGAGTTATGCTCAAAAATGGCGCCTCCACGCTGCAGGGACTTGAATATGGAGGCGGGAGCTCCTCCTCCAGATCCGCCACCTTGAAAAAAATGTCTGCTTCTCCCTCTCAGCCCGATCAGCGCATCTTTATATATGGCTGACGGGTTTACTGCACACACACTGGTTTTGATGTGCCCAGGCAGTGTGTGCGCGCATTTCTCCTCTCCTTCCGGCAGCGCCGCTCTCTATATACTTAGAGCGGAGCGCACTGACCCCCGCTGCTCATTGCCCAAGGGGGGGAGGTGAGAAGGAAGCTTGCCGGCATGTCCCATCGCGGCCCGAGATGGATCCTGCATCTCCTCAGCGACATTACTGTGGCCAAAAAGCAACATTTTAACTGTGCGGCCAGCTTTTAGCCCTAATGGCAATATAAATAATGTCTGCTCATTACTAGGGTATGGACTGCCAGCAAGAGAGTGCAAGGTAGCAGGGCACAGCCGCATGTTATCTTTCGCAGGGACCCAAGTGAAGGAAGCCGACAGACTGTTCACCCCTCTGGGACTTAGGATCGATCCCCGCGAGGCACCCTATCCAGAAAACTGAAATAAAAACATGGAAAACTTTAACTAAACTAAGTATAGGCAGGAGCCTATACCCAAAGTGATCTAACTCCTAAAGGCACTAAAAAAAGACTGAGTTGTCCAGGAGAGGAGGGGCTTAAGTAGAGGAGGGGCTTAAGTAGAGGAGGGGAGGGAAATCATAGAAGATTTTTTTTTAGTGCCTGAACTCCCACACCCACTACTAAGCCCCAATGTATCGCAGGAAGAGAAATATATATATATTGTAACAAAACCGCACGCTTCTCGTGGCACTTTTGTCACCTTCTGTTGCAGGAACACCCAGCAGACATCAGCAACACAAAACTTCTTGTTTTAAATCAAATATATTTATTGTTCTCATCACAATAAATTGCACTTCTTCCGTCAGGATGACACCAGCAAGCAACCCCTTTTGCTTACTCCTCCTGGTGACCCTGCTGCTAACTAGACACAGTTCAGCTCCCTACTGACTGGCCAACTAGTTCAGCGTCAGTCACATCTAACAAGTGCACAACTCGGGATTAAATACACAGGTCTACTCCCACAGGCTTGGATGACTGACAGGCGACACTCCCACCTTGTCTTTAAAGGAAGTCTAGCTCTGCTGCTAGCTGTGGAAACAAACATGTTAAAGCAGTGGTCAGGGAACTGGGGTAAATTACCCCAAATGGGGTAAAAATTAAATTCCTGGGGTAATGCTGCCGATTCACATGACGTCCGTTGGATTGTAGACCCCTTTAAATGTGAAATTGCTGTTGTACCAGATGAGCCTCAAGGGTTGGCAGAGGCACTTCTTGAGCTTCGATGCAATAATGAAGCACGTATTGCATTTGAAAACAAAGCAGATCTGTCATATATTTGGATGTCAACAGCTGCAAAGGCATTCAAAATTGCACATGAGGAGGCAGTCAAAAAGTTGCTGCCTTTTGCAACAACCTACCTTTGCGAACAAGGATTTTCCACTCTAACGAACATAAAAACAAAGCAGAGAAATCGATTGGATGCTGAAGACTATATCCCAATTCCTCTGACATTAAAATGCCCCAATATTGATGCTCTCGTATAAAAAATGAAGCAACTTCATTTCTCCAAAACCTGAAGTTTTGAAGTTGAAGCTTTCAAAGAAATTTTGAATAGATTCAATAAAATTTTGAATTCCAATAATTAATAATATGTGAATTCCTTCCTTTCAAATCAAGGGGGTAATGTTGGCGTATGTAAATATATTTGGGGGTAAAAGGTAAAAAAGTTCCCTGACCCCTGTGTTAAAGCATGTAAGCAAATCAACTTTTTACATCCACTTTATCACATGTCTCCGACCTGTACATAACTGAATCTAAGCACAGTGCTACACCCATTTATGATTTGATTTGCAGCCTTTTACCTTCAGACTGTTAGCTCCATAGCTAATTCCACTCTGAGAGGCCTGTGGCAAGCCACTCCCATTGCCACAATAAATATATATATATATATGAGAGAAAGAGAGCAATTCTGCTGTATACTCTCAAATAATGCAATCAGGCATAACTGTTATTTTATTGTTTTATGGGTTATTTAGGGTGAAAATCAGAGAAATATTAAGATAGAAGATGTAGAGGGGGAAGAAGAGACGTATGTGAGGGGTGATCAGCTGTGTAAGGAGGAGGAAATCCCTACAGATATCAGCACAGGTCAGTAATAAACACTTATTACAGAAAAGAGTCACATATTCTCCTTGTTCAGTCATTACAACAATCTCTTATTCTACACCCTCCTCTGTCAGTACAAACTAATGAGGAAATATATCTGCCCAGTGGGGGGGGGGGGGTCAGGAGCCATCAGCCCCTATTAGACTCCTGCTCTCCTCCTCACATCATATCATTGTGCTACCAGCCCAGAGATCTGACCAGTCTCCTCCCCGCACTCTGGTGATTCTCATACATCAGGAGCCATCAGCCCCTAATAGACTCCTGCTCTCCTCCTCACATCGTATCATTGTGCTACCAGCCCAGAGATCTGACCAGTCACCTCCCCACACACTCTGGTGATTCTCATACATCAGGAGCCATCAGCCCCAATTAGACTCCTGCTCTCCTCCTCACATCATATCATTGTGCTACCAGCCCAGAGATCTGACCAGTCTCCTCCCCACACTCTCTGGTGATTCTCATACATCAGGAGCCATCAGCCCCTATTAGACTCCTGCTCTCCTCCTCACATCATATCATTGTGCTACCAGCCCAGAGATCTGACCAGTCTCCTCCTCACACTCTCTGGTGATTCTCATACATCAGGAGCCATCAGCCCCTATTAGACTCCTGCTCTCCTCCTCACATCATATCATTGTGCTACCAGCCCAGAGATCTGACCAGTCTCCTCCCCACACTCTCTGGTGATTCTCATACATCAGGAGCCATCAGCCCCTATTAGACTCCTGCTCTCCTCCTCACATCATATCATTGTGCTACCAGCCCAGAGATCTGACCAGTCTCCTCCTCACACTCTCTGGTGATTCTCATACATCAGGAGCCATCAGCCCCTATTAGACTCCTGCTCTCCTCCTCACATCATATCATTGTGCTACCAGCCAAGAGATCTGACCAGTCTCCTCCTCACACTCTCTGGTGATTCTCATACATCAGGAGCCATCAGCCCCTATTAGACTCCTGCTCTCCTCCTCACATCATATCATTGTGCTACCAGCCCAGAGATCTGACCAGTCTCCTCCCCACACTCTCTGGTGATTCTCATACATCAGCCATCATCCCCTATTAGACTCCTGCTCTCCTCCTCACACCATATCATTGTGCTACCAGCCCAGAGATCTGACCAGTCTCCTCCCCACACTCTCTGGTGATTCTCATACATCAGGAGCCATCAGCCCCTATTAGACTCCTGCTCTCCTCCTCACATCATATCATTGTGCTACCAGCCAAGAGATCTGACCAGTCTCCTCCTCACACTCTCTGGTGATTCTCATACATCAGGAGCCATCAGCCCCTATTAGACTCCTGCTCTCCCCCTCACATCATATCATTGTGCTGCCAGCCCAGAGATCTGACCAGTCTCCTCCTCACACTCTGGTGATTCTCATACATCAGGAGCCATCAGCCCCTATTAGACTCTTGCTCTCCTCCTCACACCATATCATTGTGCTGCCAGCCCAGAGATCTGACCAGTCTCCTCCTCACACTCTGGTGATTCTCATACATCAGGAGCCATCAGCCCCTATTAGACTCTTGCTCTCCTCCTCACATCATATCATTGTGCTACCAGCCCAGAGATCTGACCAGTCTCCTCCCCACACTCTCTGGTGATTCTCATACATCAGGAGCCATCAGCCCCTATTAGACTCCTGCTCTCCTCCTCACATCATATCATTGTGCTACCAGCCCAGAGATCTGACCAGTATCCTCCCCACACTCTGGTGATTCTCATACATCAGGAGCCATCAGCCCCTATTAGACTCCTGCTCTCCTCCTCACATCATATCATTGTGCTACCAGCCCAGAGATCTGACCAGTCTCCTCCCCACACTCTCTGGTGATTCTCATACATCGGGAGCTATCAGCCCCTATTAGACTCCTGCTCTCCTCCTCGCATCATATCATTGTGCTACCAGCCCAGAGATCGGACCAGTTCCCTCCTATTTCTATTATATCAATACATTGGAATTCACCATTGTGATTCCTTCACTGATCAATGGGATGAGACTCCAACATTACCCATGATCTTTCCTACTAAAGCAAAATTGCAGTTGATTCCCCTAAGAACCCCCCTCCCCATCACAACACACACTTCACCTTCTTGCTCATACAGAACTATTAGCACACAACCGTCATTGCCCAATAGCTGCCCTGAAATATCTGTTGCTGGATACTATGTACTATTGCTCTTCATCTTCTGACCTGTCTCTGTATTCTGCTCTGCCCTATGCTTTGTTCCACTTGTGTTGTTGCTCATCTGTGCCCTGCTCCATTCTCCTACTCAGTCCTGATGCTCTCTACTCAGTCCTGATGCTCTCCTCAGCTCTGTGCCATCGGCATTCTGTGTTGCTATTTCCTATTCTACTCTACTGCTCTGTCCTGCTGCTCTCCTGCCCTCATAGCACTTTTCTACAGCAAAATGTCAGACTAAATTAGTAGCGTGACTGGCCATGGGGCTATACTACCTGTGGTTGGCCAGAGAGGCTGCTTCAATGTTTTCATTTGATCCCTATTTGTCCACCTGGAGAACTTAAAGTAGTGTAGATGCATGCAGAGAATGTGCTCCTAATTTAGCCCCCATGTACTCTGCTTTCACGGCTGCAGTGTCTGTGTGTGTTATAAGTATTTGGTAGCCCTGCGCACTGTAGAAAACTTCACATCTATGTTTAGATAATGTCAGTTTTGTTGTTATTTTATCTATTTTCACCTTATTTTCTGATTGTTATATTTATAGATTTTTTTAGTACTATCAATAATCAAAAAATGACTGTTCTCCCAGTAGTATATTCAATGTAGAACGAAAAAAAGAAAGGAAAAGATACAAATTGCTGGAGGCAAACCCTATCTATATAGAACTTGTGGTTCAGCCTATAACGGTGAATGTGAAGTACCAACTATATTCACAAGAGCAGTATTATGTAAATGGAGTTTATATACTATTAAATCGAATCATGAAAATGGCATTTAGTTCACAATAATTGAAATTTGGAATTTGACAATATGCTCCTAGTTCCACATCTTCTTACCTGGTTTTAATATTTTGCTTTTAAGGTTTTTACTATCACCAATAAAATGTCTTTTTTATGTGTGTTTATTATTTCAAATTTAAGACTGAGGTCAGAGTTATAGGTTTAAGCTCGTCCTTTATCTTCACCTTTACCCTTATAGGCTGAACCACAAGCTCTATATACATAGGGTGTGCCTCCAACAGTTTGTATCTTTTCTTTCCTTCTTTTCTTAGTGTGTGTGTGTGATAGCAGTGTTTTAATAGCATTGTGGTTGATCAATGTCATTCGCTATTGAGGCTTCCTGCCTTATGATGCTGGCTGGCATTGTCTATGCTTGGGAAATGTTACTCCCCAAACTCTGCATTTACGGTGGAGTAGTCCAGTGTGTCTAAGTAATCTGAGCGTCACTGTGGCTGGATCAATGCAATAGTGGTGTTATATTTTAAGGCAATGTTTTATATGTTAAACAAATAACTCATATTAACTGTTTGTACTTTTATAACAGCAATAAAGTGTATCGTATTATAGTTTTTTCATAGTTTTCAAATTGAAATTAAACAACTGAATATATTGAGCTAATAATATGAAAATGTACTCTTCACTGTACAAACAAGAAATCTATTTCCATATATTTATTTCTAGCAGATGGACTCCAAAGCAGGAATATATCGGAGCGACATTTCATTTTGTCTCCAGATTTTAAAATGGAAGATAACGTCATTCAAGATTCTACAGGAAAAAAAGCCATTACCCTAAATATACAACCAGTATTTCATAGTGCAGATATATCGTCTGATCTTCCTTATGATGGATGGTCACTTGATAACTCAGATATTCTTACACGTAGTACAACTCATATAGACAGTACAATATTTCCCTGTTGTGAATGTGGAAAATGTTTTTTAAATCATTCAGTCTTTGTTAGGCACCAAAGAACTCACACAGGTGATAAACCATTTTCATGCTCAGAGTGTGGTAAATGCTTTGGAAAAAAATCGCATCTTGTTAAACATCAGAGGACTCACACTGGTGATAAACCATTTTCATGCTCAGAGTGTGGTAAATGCTTTGGAAATAAATTTATTCTTGTTAAACATCAAAGAACTCACACAGGTGAAAAACCATTTCCATGCCTTGAGTGTGGGAAATGGTTTACACATAAATATGTCCTTGTTGAACATCAGAGAACTCACACAGGTGAGAAACCATTTCCATGCCCTGAGTGTGGGAAATGTTTTACACATAAGTCGGGTCTTGTTATTCATCAGAGAACTCACACAGGTGAGAAACCATTTCCATGCCCTGAGTGTGGGAAATGGTTTTCACAAAAATTGGGACTTGTTGAACATCAGAGAACTCACACAGGTGAGAAACCGTTTCCATGCCCTGAGTGTGGGAAATGTTTTACACGTAAATCGGGTCTTGTTATTCATCAGAGAACTCACACAGGTGAGAAACCATTTACATGCCCTGAGTGTGGGAAATTTTTTAGACATAAGTCGGGTCTTATTATTCATCAGAGAACTCACACAGGTGATAAACCATTTCCATGCTCTGACTGTGGGAAATGCTTTGGAAATAAGTCTGTTCTTGTTAAACATCAGATAACTCACACAGGGGATAAACCATTTCCATGCTCTGAGTGTGGGAAATGTTTTACACGTAAATCAGGTCTTGCTGAACATCAGAGACTTCACACAGGTGAGAAACCATTTCCATGCTCTGAGTGTGGGAAATGCTTTGGAAAGAAATCGCATCTTGTTAAACATCAGAGAACTCACACAGGTGAGAAACCATTTCCATGTTCTGAGTGTGGGAAATGCTTTAGAAATAAATCACATCTTGTTAAACATCAGAAAACTCACACAGGTGAGAGACCCTTTCCATGCTCTGAGTGTGGGAAATGTTTTACACATAAATCGGGTCTTGTTGAGCATCAGAGAACTCACACAGGTGATAAACCATTTCCATGCTCTGAGTGTGGGAAATGTTTTACACATAAATCGGGTCTTGTTAAACATCAGGGACTTCACACAGGTGAGAAACCATTTCCATCCTCTGAGTGTTCTAAATGTGTTTCACGTAAATCTGTTCTTGTTGCACTTCAGAGACTTAACACAAGTGTGAATCTATTGTCATGCTCTGAGTGCGGGAAATGTTTTCAACAGAAATCAGATCTTGTTAAACATCAGAGAATTCACATGGGTGAGAAACAGTCTCCATGCTCTGAGTGTGGGAAATGTTTTACACAGAAAGCAAATCTTGTTGAATATCAGAGAACTCACATAGATGAGTAACTATTTCCATGTTCTGAGTGTGAGAAATGTTTTACATGCAAATCAGTTCTTTTTACACATCAGAAAAGCCATTTCCTTGAGGTGATAGACAATGAACAGGTTGCAACAATACAAATGTTGTGAAAGCCTTTAATTCATAAATGAAAATTATACAAAATCCCCATAACCATATTTAATGTGTGTATACTCAAAGTTATAGCAACATCACTGAGTTTTGGAGGGCAATTCAAAGCTTCAATCACACATTATAATAACATGTTATAATTGAATTACCAGTCACCGTTATTGGTGGAATGTGTGTCTTCAACACTTTACTCATGGAACTTATTGCAGTTTCATTTCTCTATTCGATATCTGCATTACTCTCTGCAGATATAATAAGACTGTATTGTTATATAGGTTCCTAAGTGATATATAATCCTGGCAATGGGCTGGAGATATAGGGTTAAACCAATCAGATTGTAGCTATCATTTTCTAGCATGTCCTAGATAAATGACAGTTAGAATCTGATTGGTTGTATTATGTTTGGTCATTCTCTGTAATTGAAGGTGGTTTTATATAATTCAGTAATATGTGACTACTTTTATGTGGATGACTTATAAATCTACAAAAATGTGTGCCCACAGTGCAGATGCAGTTATGTGAGGCCACATGGCTATTTTCTTACAAACTCATCCATTTACACAGGGACATGCATGGGCTGGTGGATCAACCTGCATATGCAGGGGTGTAAAAGTCTATGGGAGGAGCTAAGAGGATCCAGACTAATATTGCACCCACATGGGCAAACTAGAATTTATTTTGCAGGAAGAGTTAAGCGAGGTGGAAAGTGCGTTTGTTCAGGGGCCTTTTCAGCTTAGCAGTTGCGTACAGGGCCTTTTTGACTCTGTGGAAGGATTTTAATTTTGCATATGTTTACAAGGGATGGAGATCAAGTCTAGGTGTATATTTGTAAATGGGACACATTTTGTACCTTCCAGACAGACTTGATATGCAAAAACATATTTAAAAGCACATAAATATCCATGAAATAGAAACACAAGTGTGACATGTTCTCTCTCACGTGATTTAAGACACATTTTGAGGCATAGTTTTTCCTGTTTTCTGGTGATGACTACCTATGTATGTGCTAGGCCAATAATTGGGCACATTTGTGTTTAATTCAATGCTCTCTGCATTTTTCCCGTTTGTTAACTTGCCTCCAGCAATTCTTTTATCTACTTTCAGCAGCCGGATGTCTTGTACCTTTTAGATCGCATAATCAGATAGACTCTTTGGCATCATATCTTAAGGAAGGTATAAGACTAGATGTACCAAAATATGCAACACACTGTAATACATGTTAAGCATTAGAATACTTTAGTCTTATACTTTCCCGCTCATTCTATTACAGTACATTGCTGACTAATGTTATAGAAAACCTTATATATTGTATACTGTAGTTTGCACACTGATTAATGTTAACTATTTTGTTTTTATTTTGTATCTATACCTTTTATTCTTTATATAGGGAATATGCATATGAAATAACAGTACAATACATTTATTGACATGAAATGACATTATATGAACTATACACAAATAAAATCTGTAATTACCATAATGTCTTCTTGTTTTTGGTCTGATCACTTAAGAAATAAAGAGAGAGGGGACTGTACAGTGATATATGGGGAGTAATAACTCCCAGCACACACTGATATGGGGATTATTATTATTATATAGAGGAGAGGGAACTGTACAGTGATATATGGGGAGTAATAACTCCCAGCACACACTGATATGGGGGACTATTATTATTATATAGAGGAGAGGGGACTGTACAGTGATATATGGGGAGTAATAACTCCCAGCACACACTGATATGGGGATTATTATTATTATTATATAGAGGAGAGGAGACTGTACAGTGATATATGGGAGTAATAACTCCCAGCACACACTGATATGGGGGATTATTATTATATAGAGGAGAGGGGACTGTACAGTGATATATAGGGAGTAATAACTCCCAGCACACACTGATATGGGGGATTATTATTATTATATAGAGGAGAGGGGACTGTACAGTGATATATGGGGAGTAATAACTCCCAGCACACACTGATATGGGGATTATTATTATTATATAGAGGAGAGGGGACTGTACAGTGATATATGGGAGTAATAACTCCCAGCACACACTGATATGGGGATTATTATTATTATATAGAGGAGAGGAGACTGTACAGTGATATATGGGGAGTAATAACTCCCAGCACACACTGATATGGGGGATTATTATTATTATATAGAGGAGAGGGGACTGTACAGTGATATATGGGGAGTAATAACTCCCAGCACACACTGATATGGGGATTATTATTATTATATAGAGGAGAGGAGACTGTACAGTGATATATGGGAGTAATAACTCCCAGCACACACTGATATGGGGGATTATTATTATATAGAGGAGAGGGGACTGTACAGTGATATATAGGGAGTAATAACTCCCAGCACACACTGATATGGGGGATTATTATTATATAGAGGAGAGGGGACTGTACAGTGATATATAGGGAGTAATAACTCCCAGCACACACTGATATGGGGGATTATTATTATTATATAGAGGAGAGGGGTCTGTACAGTGATATATGGGAATAATAACTCCCAGCACACACTGATATGGGGATTATTATTATTATATAGAGGAGAGGGGACTGTACAGTGATATATGAGGAGTAATAACTCCCAGCACACACTGATATGGGGGATTATTATCATTATATAGAGGGGAGGGGACGGTACAGTGATATATGGGAGTAATAACTCCCAGCACACACTGATATGGGGGATTATTATTATTATATAGAGGAGAGCGGTCTGTACAGTGATATATGGGAGTAATAACTCCCAGCACACACTGATATGGGGGATTATTATTATTATTATATAGATGAGAGGGGTCTGTACAGTGATATATGGGGAGTAATAACTCCCAGCACACACTGATATGGGGAGATTATTATTATTATTATTATTATTATATAGAGGAGAGGGGACTGTACAGTGATATATGGGAGTAATAACTTCCAGCACACACTGATATGGGGGATTATTATTATATAGAGGAGAGGGGACTGTACAGTGATATATGGAGAGTAATAACTCCCAGCACACACTGATATGGGGATTATTATTATTATATAGAGGAGAGGAGACTGTACAGTGATATATGGGAGTAATAACTCCCAGCACACACTGATATGGGGGATTATTATTATATAGAGGAGAGGGGACTGTACAGTGATATATAGGGAGTAATAACTCCCAGCACACACTGATATGGGGGATTATTATTATATAGAGGAGAGGGGACTGTACAGTGATATATAGGGAGTAATAACTCCCAGCACACACTGATATGGGGGATTATTATTATTATATAGAGGAGAGGGGTCTGTACAGTGATATATGGGAATAATAACTCCCAGCACACACTGATATGGGGATTATTATTATTATATAGAGGAGAGGGGACTGTACAGTGATATATGGGGAGTAATAACTCCCAGCACACACTGATATGGGGGATTATTATTATTATATAGAGGAGAGGGGACTGTACAGTGATATATGAGGAGTAATAACTCCCAGCACACACTGATATGGGGGATTATTATCATTATATAGAGGGGAGGGGACGGTACAGTGATATATGGGAGTAATAACTCCCAGCACACACTGATATGGGGGATTATTATTATTATATAGAGGAGAGCGGTCTGTACAGTGATATATGGGAGTAATAACTCCCAGCACACACTGATATGGGGGATTATTATTATTATATAGAGGAGAGCGGTTTGTACAGTGGTATATGGGGAGTAATAACTCCCAGCACACACTGATATGGGGGATTATTATTATTATTATATAGATGAGAGGGGTCTGTACAGTGATATATGGGGAGTAATAACTCCCAGCACACACTGATATGGGGAGATTATTATTATTATTATTATTATTATTATTATTATATAGAGGAGAGGGGACTGTACAGTGATATATGGGAGTAATAACTTCCAGCACACACTGATATGGGGGATTATTATTATATAGAGGAGAGGGGACTGTACAGTGATATATGGAGAGTAATAACTCCCAGCACACACTGATATGGGGGATTATTATTATTATATAGAGGAGAGGGGTCTGTACAGTGATATATGGGAATAATAACTCCCAGCACACACTGATATGGGGATTATTATTATATAGAGGAGAGGGGACTGTACAGTGATATATGGGGAGTAATAACTCCCAGCACACACTGATATGGGGGATTATTATTATTATATAGAGGAGAGGGACTGTACAGTGATATATAAATGAATAAGCCCCTAGCACACACTTATGTGGGGAAATATTCATACATATAGAGCTTATGCTAATTCACTTATTTTGTGTCATCACCCATCCACTGCTATTTCCACTCCTATCTCCTCTCCTATCTATCCGCTTCTGGGAATGTCACTGTGACATCACTCCTATCTATGTTAATAAAACAGGGACGTGACTGGAGGGTTTCTGGGAATATTGTTGATTTCGGTATCTGAGGTGCAACACTTAGACCTGGGGGTAAATGTATCATGCTGAGAGTTTTCCGGCGGGTTTGAAAAATGGAGATGTTGCCTATAGCAACCAATCAGATTCTAGCTAGCATTTTGTAGAATGTACTAAAGAAATGATAGCTAGAATCTAAATTGGTTTCTCAAACCCGCCGGAAAACTCTCAGCTAGATACATTTACCGCTAGATGTCAGATACATTTAGGACACCTTCCTATAGAATTTAGTATTTCAGCTGTGTACATTGAATGTTACCTGCAATATTATTTGTAACATTTATCCTCTTTGTGAACCTGTATGGAAACAATTATAATATTGTTCTAGTGTTTGGATCATTTTATGTTTCTTTATAAAATGTGCAGAGATATTGCCTTGTTAGCTGTTACATAGGACATTTTATTTTGCATGATGGCATCTAGAACATTTTCACCCAGATATTCTACATAAAGGTTATTATAATATGTGTGGCTGGATCACTTATAAATAACTTATTGTATAAATATATTTCAATTATTAGCGCTATGCGCTGATTTATATAATTGTAAATGGGTTGGGGTGCGGCATATCGATGACACTTTCCCCGACATGAGGACTCTGAAGGGCTCCTTCCCGACCAGCGATGATGACTGCTCTTCAAAGCGACTTCAACCAGTCACGATCAAGCAAGAAGCCGGCTCCACTTCATGACGTCGTTCACCATGGCGACGGTATTATTGCTGTTGTTAAGAGGGTAATGTAAGTATGCGCTCGTGTACAATGTAGTTTACAAAGCCTTCTACATTGTACATGAGCGCATACTTACAGTACCGCCTTAACAACATCGTTAATACCGTCGCCATGGTGATTGACATCATGAAGTGGAGTCGGCTTCTTGCTTGATCGTGAGCAAAAAAATAAGCGAATATACAAAATGTGAATATTAAAATCACTGAATGCACTCAAAATGATCTCCTTTATTAGTAATAGCGCTCTAGTACTAAGGTGCAGTAATACATAATTAGCTATATAGCTTAAATTTGTTCTTTTAAATAAAGAAACAATCACTCTCCCTTTAATATCATCTGTCTAATATCTTCCTGGATAATAATCCTTAGTATTATATTCTAGTCATATATGCTCTATTTGATATCCAGAAAGAGATCAGCAATGATAAGATGTAATATATAACATACTATACAACCAACATTTTTTCTAAACGCTGTCTTATAAACTCAAAATAAATCCAAATTGGCAGCAAAATGTATCCCTTATTGCATCAAACTTGCTCACTGCCTATTTGATTCCTATATTGGCACAAACCACGAGACAGCTGTAGTGCTATGTAAGTCATGATTCAGATATGGGAAGTGAAAAAGTGCATTCAGCGAGAACACCGACGCGCGTTTTGTGCAGTGCGCTTTGTCAAAGCAATATAGGAATCAAATAGGCACTGAGCAATATTGATGGGGAGTCAAGTGGAGCAGAGTGACATAGACCGATTCTATATTGAGCCAGGAGGTAGTGCCAGGGGGAACATAAGATGTAATGATTTGAGAGAATTGGGAAGCCAGATAATAAAGTTTAATATCAGGGAGAGTCTTCCTCATCTGGGGATGGATCTTTTCAGGACAGTGGCTGAAATCCTTCTGGGTCTATGATTCCAGGTAATGCGAAGGAGGGACTTTTGGATATTGGCAAGGAGGGAGGCGGGTACAGGTAGGGTATGGAAATGGTAAAGCCGTTTTGGTATAATATTCATTTTTAAGAGCATTGATCCTGCCCAGCCCAGAGATAATAAGGCGAATGCAAGATGCCAGGTTGGTTTGCATCCTGGAGCATAGGGATGGGAAGTTAACGTGGAAGAGAAGTTCATATTGGGATGTGAGGAAGACCCCCCCAGGTATTTGATCCACCTCGGGTGCCATTTGAAGCTGAAGTTGATTTTGTGGGTCTCGGCTTCCTCAGGGGAGACGTGGAGCAGCATGGCTTCCGACTTAAAATAATCGATCTTGTATCCCGAGACTATGTGGTAAGCCTGGAGAACAGTGTAAAGGTTGGGGAGGGAGATCGCCAGTAGGGTCAATGAAAGCAGGATGTCGTCCGCAAAAAGAGAAACCTTAGAGTTGGTGCTACCCACCTCCATGCCTTGAATATCAGGGTTGGATCTAATTTAAGAGGTGAGCGGTTCAATAAAATATCAGGGGGGGCAGAGGACAGCCCTGTCTCCAGCCATTACTGATGGAGACCGGGTTAGAGGGGGTACTATTAATTAAGACCTTGGAAGATGGAGCAGTGTTTAATGACAGGACGCCAGTGAGGAAGTCGCTAGCAAAGTCAAAGCCAACAGGGGAGGCTCTCATGAGACTCCAGGAGATCCTGTCAAATGCTTTTTCAGCATCTAGGGAGAGCATAATAGTTGTGGATCTCCTGGAGTTTGTAATATGGATGAGATCGATAGCACATCTATTATCCCTCACCTGGCATCCTGAAGTAAAGCCCACCTGGTCGTAATGGATCAGGGAAGGGAGGAATGCATTCAATAGATTTCTCAGGATGTTAGTATATATTTTCAAATCGATGTTAAGGTGCGATATGGGGTTGTAGCTAGCACAATTTAGTGGGTCCCTACCCATCTCTGGCTTCTAGCATTTCAGGATGGAAGGGGTCTCTTGGGAAAACGCTATTAAAAAGAGAGTGCAGGTGGGAAGCAAGCAGACCCGAACATTTATACTAATACCTCATAATACGCAGCCATAAACCCATCAGGTCCAGGAGATTTACTGTTTTTCTGTTCCTTGATGGTTTTTATGTGGAATTAGTCTGGTATAGTGGGGCGGGAGGGGGTCCGATAGATTGTAGAGGTTAGTATAGTAGTCTTGGGATGTATCTCATAGCTGCAGGGTCATGGATGAGTTGGTTATGCAAATCGCAGAGCAATTTAATTATATTGTGAGCCCTAGCCATTGTAGGCGTGGCACAGTAATTTTATCCGCCTTGTCCCGCTTCTCGTAAAAAGTTAAAAAGTTTGCCGAAGCCATTTCAGGCGTTTGGCAACCTGCCTAGAGAGGAGAATATCAAGTCTGGCTTTGGTCTCACGGAGATCAGCCAGAGTAGCAGGGTTAGGGGCCCCTTTGTGTCTCGCTTCTAAGTGATGGAGTTTGATGGGTAGTTCATTAGTATTGGTAAGTGAGTCCTTTTTTTTCTGGAAGCCATGCTGAGCAGGTGTCTCCTCAAGACCGCCTTCTTGAGTCTTTTTTAAAGTTTATACTTCCCATGATCCTCTTCACTTGGCTTACAGGATGGCATCTGTTGTCTCTTTTTTGTACTAGAGCAGTGGTTCCCAAACTTTCTAAGTTCGAGGCACCCTTAGGGTCACCATAATTTTTCCACCCCTAAGTCAAAATAATTACCGGGTAGTCCCGTTTTTTAAGTAGTTGGGTCAAAATGATGTAAGGTGTATTTAGGCCCCTTCACCATCACATTGTGCCCCTTCATCATATCACTGCGCCCCTTCACCATATCACTCTGTAACCCCTTCTTTGCCATCTCACACACTGTGTCCCCCTCTTTGCCATCTCACACACTGTGTCCCCATCTTTGCCAGCTCACTCTGTGGCCCCCTCCACTCCTTCACCGCCTCTCTATCTATGTCCCCCTCGCCTCCCTCAGCGTCTCTCTCTCTGTGTTCCCCTCCCCTCCTTTAGCGTCTCTCTCTCTGTGTCCCCCTCCCCTCCTTCAGCGTCTCTCTTTCTATGTCCCCCTTCCCTCCTTCAGCGTCTCTGTGTCCCCCTCCCCTCCTTCAGCGTCTCTCTCTCTCTGTGTCCCCCTCCCCTCCTTCACCGTCTCTCTCTCTGTGTCCCCCTCCCCTCCTTCAGCGTCTCTCTCTCTGAGTCCCCCTCCCCTCCTTCAGCGTCTCTCTCTCTCTGTGCCCCCCTTCACTCCTTCAGCGTCTCTCTCTCTCTGTGTCCCCCTCCCCTCCTTCAGCGTCTCTCTCTCTCTGTGTCCCCCTCCCCTCCTTCAGCGTCTCTCTCTCTCTGTGCCCCCCTCCCCTCCTTTAGTGTCTCTCTCTCTGTGCCCCCCTTCACTCCTTCAGCGTCTCTCTCTCTCTGTGTCCCCCTCCCCTCCTTCAGCGTCTCTCTCTCTGTGTCCCCCTCCCCTCCTTCAGCGTCTCTCTCTCTGTGTCCCCCTTCACTCCTTCAGCGTCTCTCTCTCTCTGTGCCCCCCTTCACTCCTTCAGCGTCTCTCTCTCTCTGTGTCCCCCTCCCCTCCTTCAGCGTCTCTCTCTGTGTCCCCCTTCACTCTCTGTTCCTTTACTTACCTTCTTCCTCATTTTCTGCTGTCTTCTTTCCTGACGTCCTCTCTGCTGCTGCTCCTCACTGACACTGTTGGACGTGATGACATTACGCCCGGCAGTCAGTGAGAATAGTGAGGAGGATCTGGCGCTGGATTGGTAAGTTCTTCTCTCTTTTTTTTTTTCTTTCGAGGGCGATCACGGCACCCCTGTGACAGCGTCGCGGCACCCCTGTGACAGCGTCGCGGAACCCCAGGGAGCCACGGCGCACACTTTGGGAACAGCTGTACTAGAGTATTTTATTACAAGAACATTTGGAACAATAAAAAAATCTAATGTTACATAATATAAAGATGATGGGACTTGATAAATAATCACAATCAAATTTGCAGTGCAAATATTCAACAAGCTCTAATATGAGACATAAATCAATGATGCGAACAGGACAAGGGAAGAAACATAAAATATCAGGGATGGGTTGAATGTGTGAGCGGACCAGGGGCGCCCATCATCCCAGAGATTGAGATCCTTGTGAGCTGACCAGAGTTGACACCCGGGGTTCCCAAACTTTGTAAAATGATTTGGCAGAGTTTTTATTAAAACAAGTCATACACAGTAAATATAGGACAACCTGTTAATAACGCTTGCTGTGAGGGGCATCTAGCTGGCCGGTGGCAACTGCAATTACATGTCTGATCAGTTTGTTTTGGTGTCAGGTGGCTGACGGTCAAAAAGAGCTCAGACAATAGAGGAACATCTACCTATGATACAGTGGTGTCTTCTCATTTGCATAGCTGACATGAGCAACAGGTACACAGTCTCAGATAAATGTGTCAGTCCCAAATTCACAAAGGTTGGGTTATATCGCATTAAACATAGCTTGTTGTTTTTTTTCTATCTCTGGTACATTTGGGATTTAGAGCTTTTTGTCTAGTTTTAGTTGTATTTAATACTTACAAATGAAATTGAAGAGCTTTTACAAATGCAACCCCTGTTCTATCTGTTACTGTGCCCTATATCCACTGTCACGTAGAGTGTATATAATACTTTGTCCTCCCATCTTCCCTGTTTCGGCAGAACAGAGTTCTCTGTTTTCCACCACGTCGTGTTGCTTTTAACACTACTCTGTTATATGCTGATGATACATTTGTGGGTGCCGCTGTAGACAGGGGACTTGGAACGGCCCAACAACCGAAGATGTCAGGAGCTGCAGGAGAAGTAAATCCTATATAAATGTTACTAGAGAGTGTCTATAGAAATGGTTACCTGTAGGAAAGGGATTGTACTTGCAAAATAGACCCTTCTTGTATATTTTGCACATGTAACCCGTAAAAAATAGCTCCAAATAGATTTAGTTCCATTTACCTTTTTATTGATGTCTCTGTTCATACACAGGATGACAAAATAGTGAAGATAACATCTAGTGAGTGGGATATCCCCCCTGTTTCAAGGATTTAGGAGAACCCAAAGCCCCATTACGGTGCCTTCATTTTGCTTACTGATACGTGAGCGAAGCAATGACCAGAAGATCCTGGAACTGACCAACAAGATCATTCAGCTGCTGACTGGAGAGGTGACTGCTGGGAATGGGACATTATACAGTAACACCAGGGGATCTGTCTGGGTGATGTCTGTATAATTGTGTCTGGTCCAACGGAGTCCTATTATAATCGGACATGCCATTGTTTTTCCTATTATTACAATCACTAAGTGAGTATTGCAGCCAGCAGAGTGTGCAGTGAGTTCAGGCAGGTGTGGGCAATAATCTCCAACATTTTTCATTACAATTGCGAAGTATTAGACTGCCCCCACCCGGGTACTTCTTCCTGGCTGGCAAAATTTTCTGGGTAGAACACTGAACATCATCTGATAAACAATGTATTCAGTCACTGTGTGTCTCCTACAGATGGATCCAGGAACAGAAATACCCCAGAGAGATGTCCTCGTCCTCTTTATTCACAGGATTGTACAGAGGAAAATCACAGTATCCCACAGGAGTATCAGGTAGATGGGATTTAGTGTCATACCAATAAGTCAAAGTGACTTTTCAGTATATGAACTGTTAAGCATCTGTATGTGTCTTATATTTTACTATTTAATCTGAATTAATGAAATTGGGCATAACCTAAGTGGTATTTATTGTTTTATGGGTTATTTTTTGGTGAAGTTCTGAGAAATATTAAGGAAGAATATAAAGAGAGAAGAAGAAATGTATGTGAGGGGTGACTCGCAGTGTAAGGAGGAGGAAATCCCTACAGATATCAGCACAGGTCAGTAATAAACACTTATTACAGAAAAGAGTCACATATTCTCCTTGTTCAGTCACTACAACAATCTCTTATTCTACACCCTCCTCTGTCAGTACAAACTAATGAGGACATGTATCTGCCCAGTGGGGGGGTCAGGACATTTCAATGTGTGCTACCAGCCAAGAGATCTGACCAGTCTCCTCCTGTTTCTAGTACATCAGTACATGGAACCTCACCATTGTGATTAGACATGGTCTTCCATACTAAAGCAAAATAGCAGGTGATTCCCCTAAGACAGTGTTTCACAAACCCAGTTCTTAAGTACCTTTAACAGTGCAGGTTTTCCATATCTCCTTGCTGGAGCACAGGTGTATTCATTACTGACTGACACATTGTAACAGATCTACAGGTGCTTCTAATTATGTTATATGTGACCGGGAAAACCTGCACTGTTAGGGGTACTTGAGGACTGGGTTTGGGAAACACTGCCCTAAAAAAACACCTCCCCATTACAACGCACACTTCAGACAAACTCCACCTTCTTGCTCATACAGAACTATTACCACACACCCGTCTTTGCACAGTAGCACAATAGCTTCCCTAAAATCTGTTGCTCTACATCTTCTGATCTGTCTCTGTATTCTGATCTGCCCTATGCTTTGTTCCACTTGTGTTGTTGCCCATCTGTGCCCTGCTCCTACTCCGTCCACTGATGCTCTCCTCCACTCTTTGCCATCGGCATTCTGTGTTGCTCTTTCCTATATTACTCTACTGCTCTGTCCTACTGCTCTCCTGCCCTCCATAGTGCTTTCCTACAGCAAAGTGTCAGCCTAAATTAGTAGCATGACTGGCCATGGAGCTATACTACCTGTGGTTGGCCAGAGGGACATAGAGAGGCTGCTTCAATGTTCTCATTTACCACCAGGAGAACCTATAGAAGCGTGCATGGATGTGCTGCTAATTTAGCCCCAATGTGCTCTGCTTCCATGGCTGCAGTGTGTGTGTGTGTGATAGCAGTATCTGAATAGCATTGTGGTTGGACAATGTCATTCGCTATTGAGGCTTCCTGCCTTATGATGGTGGCTGGCATTGCCACTCTCCAACGTCTGCATTTCAGGTTTACTAGTATTATAACAATAATTGCATGTTTATACCAACAGAACCAGGAACATTAAGAAGATATAAAAGGATTTATTTACAAAAATAAATGTATGCGCAAATGACACGTATAATACAAGCTTCAGATGGTTGAACGCTCTAAAGATTATTCCATTCTCCAGACAGTTTTGTTACAAAGTTTCTGGGCAGTATCAGCTCTTAAGCCACAGACCCTCCCACTCATATAGCCCTTATCACCTCCACCACCCACCACCTTTGAGCCAATAGAGCTAAACACAGAGCGCTATAAACAGACAGCCATTAATATCGCTGCATAATCTGCGAACTATAAACACTGAGCGAATATAGGGCTATAAACACCCCTGTCCGCCACAACCACCAGAGCTATAAACCACTGACCGCTTTAGTAACGGTACCGCCACCACTACAATATACACTGCATTAGAGATTTAAACAAAGCAAAAGAGCTATAGACGCAAAAACAGCAAAACAAGCTATAATCAACTGCTAAATTCATAAGCCTCAAAGTATATTGTCTGTACCGTATACTGTGTTCTCCCAACCCCCAAACCCCTCTCTATCTCCATCCCAGGTTGCGCCACGGCAGATACAACAAAACAAACAACAAGCTAAGGAACTGGAACACCCGGATTCTCCATAACGGCAGCAACAACCCTCAAGACACACAATTCAAGCGCAGACGTCCAAGGTAAGTTCCCTCTGAAAGAGTCTCTGCCATCTACTCTCAAACCTTTAAGAGAAAGAAGTGGTTTAAAACTATGACAAGACAATCAGTATGAAATCCATGCACGTCATTCGTGGAGTTGTCCTTATAGGTATGACTCACAGATATGGCATTCTGGGAGATTCTTCTAAAAGGAATTAATTTGTCCAAAGTCTGAAAACTGGCCAAATTCAGTTTATTAGATAGAGATGGGAGTGAAGATGACTTCAGTGTGTATAATAAAATCAAAGAAAAAATGAGCCTGTGCCCGGTATATCTCATATTATATATGGTACCAGCTGCATGGCAATATGCCCTCACTTGGTTATCCCATATTATATATGATACCAGCTGCATGGCAATAAGCCTGTGCTCGGTATATTCCATATTATATATGGTACCCGCTGCATGGCAATATGCCCTCACTTGGTTATCCTATATTCTATATGGTACCAACTGCGTGGCAATAAGCCCACGCTCGGTATATTCCATTTTATATATGGTACCAGCTGCATGGCTATAAGCCTATGCTCGGTATATCCCATATTATATATGGTACCAGCTGTGTGGCAATAAGCCTGTGCTCGGTATATTCCATATTATATATGGTACCCGCTGCATGGCAATAAGCCTGTGCTCGGTATATTCCATTTTATTTATGGTACCAGCTGCATGGCTATAAGCCTATGCTCGGTATATCCCATATTATATATGGTACCGGCTGCATGGCAATATGCCCTCACTCGGTTATCCCATATTATATATAGTACCAGCTGCATGGCAATAAGCCTGTGCTCGGTATATTCCATATTATATATGGTACCAGCTGCATGGCAATAACCCCTCACTCGGTTATCCCATATTCTATATGGTACCAACTGCGTGGCAATATGCCCACGCTCGGTATATTCCATTTTATATATGGTACCAGCTGCATGGCTATAAGCCTATGCTCGGTATATCCCATATTATATATGGTACCAGCTGCATGGCTATAAGCCTATGCTCGGTATATCCCATATTATATATGGTACCAGCTGCATAGCAATAAGCCCACACTCGGTATATCCCATATTATATATGGTACCCGCTGCATGGCAATAACCCCTCACTTGGTTATCCCATATTATATATTGTACCAACTGCGTGGCAATAAGCCCGCACTCGGTATATTCCATTTTATATATGGTACCAGCTGCATGGCAATAAGCCCGCACTCGGTTATCCCATATTATATATGGTACCGGCTGCATGGCAATATGCCCTCACTCGGTTATCCCATATTATATATGGTACCAGCTGCATGGCAATAAGCCCGCACTCGGTTATCCCATATTATATATGGTACCGGCTGCATGGCAATATGCCCTCACTCGGTTATCCCATATTATATATGGTACCCGCTGCATGGCAATAACCCCTCACTCGGTTATCCCATATTCTATATGGTACCAACTGCGTGGCAATAAGCCCGCGCTCGGTATATTCCATTTTATATATGGTACCAGCTGCATGGCAATAAGCCCTCACTTGGTTATCCCATATTATATATGGTACCAGCTGCATAGCAATAACCCCTCACTCGGTTATCCCATATTATATATGGTACCAGCTGCATGGCAATAAGCCCTCACTTGGTTATCCCATATTATATATGGTACCAGCTGCATAGCAATAAGCCCACACTCGGTATATCCCATATTATATATGGTACCTGCTGCATGGCAATAACCCCTCACTTGGTTATCCCATATTATATATGGTACCAGCTGCATAGCAATAAGCCTGCACTCGGTATATTCCATATTATATATGGTACCAGCTGCATGGCAATAAGCCTGTGCTCGGTATATTCCATATTATATATGGTACCCGCTGCATGGCAATAAGCCTGCACTCGGTATATTCCATATTATATATGGTACCAGCTGCATGGCAATAACCCCTCACTCGGTTATCCCATATTCTATATGGTACCAGCTGCATGGCAATAAGCCCGCACTCGGTTATCCCATATTATATATGGTACCAGCTGCATGGCAATAAGCCCGCACTTGGTATATCTCATATTATATATGGTACCCGCTGCATGGCAATAAGCCTGTGCTCCGTATATTACATATTATATATGGTACCAGCTGCATGGCAATAAGCCTGTGCTCGGTATATCCCATATTATATATGGTACCCGCTGCATGGAAATAAGCCTGTGCTCCGTATATTACATATTATATATGGTACCAGCTGCATGGCAATAAGCCTGTGCTCGGTATATCCCATATTATATATGGTACCCGCTGCATGGCAATAACCCCTCACTCGGTGTGACTGGATCACTCTTAAATAACTTTTGGTAAAAAATTATTTAAAGTGAATAGCGCAGGGCACTTATTTATGTAATTGCATTTGCACTTATTTTTTGATATTGTTTATATTGTGGGTTAGGTAATCGTTATTTCTGAGACCAGGGAAGAAATTTGTCTTTTGTCTAACTTTGCTGTAGGAAATGCCTATTTCTGATGCATATATCTGACACAATGAGCCTGTGTTTACCAAGCCTTTGGTGTATTGTGGCTTGGGAAACTAGCTTGTTGTATGTCCCTTTTGTTGTTGTGTGAATATGAATTCCGAACGATCTGATGAAAGGACGTGTTAATTACATCTTTTGATGTGTGAGGTTTAACTTGGAGACAGGAAGTTTTTTAATTTAAAACGTGCTCCCCCATTTCCTGCATCTCAAAGGTGCAGGAAATCGCAGCAAGGGGTTTTAAGAATTTTAAAGCTAAGTATAAGAACTAGTGGCTTTACAATGTATGTAAACTTATGTCTGTATGAATAGAGTATATCCTGTTTCTAAAAATAGACTATTTCTGCACTGTATAAAAGATGTGCTCTGTGAGCATGTAATCATTATTCTGACTTCATCTGACCTGACCACTGATACCTTAAATCAGTGGGACTGTCCTTGTCAGGACACTTGAGCAATAAACATCTTGCTTTAAAGACCTGCTTGGAATCATCTTCAATATTGCTGTTTTCCTGTGATCTACAGATTAGACCCTAAAATCTAATCCGTTCTCCGGCCGTCTCTGCGGTTTGGACCCAAACTATTCCAGTGCCAACGCTCTGCGCTACCCAGCAGCCCTGGTCAGTGTGATAGGCCAGGGGGGATCCATTCACAGCAACCCGGATCCATAGTAAGAGGTCCGGAGTTACCAGCCAGGTACACCAGTAAGGAGACCCGCTAGCAGCGTCAGTGACCCAGAAGGAACGTGGTTCTGAGTGCCATAGAAGGAGCTCAGTGGTGGCAGCAGGCCCCTCCCACTGCGGCAGGAGGGGCGTATTCGAAGTAACGAAAGGGAACGGTGGCAAAGTAAGTCCAGCCGGTTCCCAGCAACAACAGACAGGGTGGCATAGGCGGTCCATCCTGTCACACTCGGTTATCCCATATTATATATGGTACCAGCTGCATGCATACTTCCCTGCATATTGCCAGCTAAATGCCTCCTTTTGTTACAATATATATATATATATATATATATATATATATATATATATATACATATATATATAGTGCTTGCCATGGGCCTCTAACAGTGGAATCAAGTAGGCAGCTGAGAGTCTGCAGACCAAGTCACACACAGGTGTAGCATTACACCTAGGTTCAGTTATATGCATGTCTGAGACGTGTCAGAAAGTAAAAGAATAAAGTGCAACTTTTACATGTTTTCAGTGTCTCTTCCACAGCTAACAGACCTGACCAGGTTTGTCTGCAATCAACAGTGGTTACACAGCACCCAGGGGGACTTCCCTTTAAAGACAATCTGGGAGTGTCTCCTGTCCTTCAAGCCAAAGCTGTGGGAGGAGTCTCGATTATAAAAGACTGAACTGGGCATGTGTGCATTGTGACCGGTGTCCAGTTAGGGAACTGGGACTAGTAAGTTGTAGGTTGCCAGGTGGCGTCCTGATGTTTGATTTTGCTGTTATTGCGATACCAACAATAAAGCACCGTTTCATTTGTAAGAAGAAGTTGTTCGTGTGACTGATGTTTCCAGGGTGCCCAAGACAAAAATGGCTGCCCTCTGATAAGGAATAAACTAGATATTATTGTATATTACAAATCTATCTATATATATTATTATTATAACCTACATGGAGGTTCATAGGAACAGTTAAAACTAATAGTTTAAAGAACCATAGTTCACACTAATATTGAGAAAACACACACACACACACACACACACACACACACATATACACATCAGCCACAACTTTAAAACCACTGACATTACAGTGAATAACATTATCTCATTACAATGACACCTGTCAAGGGGTGGGGTATATTAGGCAGCAAGTGAACAATCAGTTTTTGAAGTTGATGTGTTAGAAACAGGAAAAATGGGCAACGTAAAGATCTGAGCAACGCAATGCAAAGGGCCAAATTGTCCTGGTTAGACAACTGGATCAGAGCGGTGGTAGCCAACATATCGATGCTGACTAGCCCAACAAGACTTACCCCAACATCTGCAGGGCGGTCCTCTCCTTCCTGGTGTACTTACAATCACAAACAGACATAGATCCTCTGCACTCACCATGTACAGACTGGGGTGCAAGAGGGGGTGCCCACATTGTATAGACAAGAAAACAGGGATACTCTGCACTCTCCAAACACATAATTAATGCTGTACCAAGTACTGTTCTATATTAAAAACAGGGAATGTTAGTTCCACATATTGCAATATATGTTAAGCTGACCACCTCACGCCAAAGTCTTCCCATTCTGGTCAGTCCTAACATGTTCAAATGCTATGCTATTTTATCTGGGCTTAAGGCTTACCTGCACACAGCTTTTAAAGGCAAGTCTTTCCCAAGCTTTGTGCAGGTAAGCCTTAAGCCCAGACAAAATAGCATAGCATTTGATCATGTTAGGACTGACCAGAATGGGAAGACTTTGGCGTGAGTTGGTCAGCTTAACATATATTGCAATATGTGGAACTAACATTCCCTGTTTTTAATATAGAACAGTACTTGGTACAGCATTAATTATGTATTTGGAGAGTGCAGAGTATCCCTGTTTTCTTGTACTTACAATCACGACTGCTAGGAAATGTGACTTCAAACAATTCTGATGAAAAAAGAAGCTGGCAGCACTTAATAACGTCACTGTCAAACGCAACGGTATTATTGCTGTTGTTAAGGGGATAATGGAAGTATGCGGAGATGTACAATGTAGAAGCCTTTGTAAAGTACATCTCCACTGGAGACTCCGCTACTACAGCTTCCACGGCCAGGACATACGCCGCCCTTTGAGCTCCTAGGGGAGGTGAGGAATAACCTACATAACGGCTCCCACAGGTGAGATCTAGCCTCCTAGGATCCGATTTTCAGACTATGCAACTTTGATTTGCTAAGTGCCATCCCAGCACTATTATAGACTTGGTACAGAATATACCGATAATTGCCATATATAACTTTCTGTCTATAAGTCTTCACTGGCCAACACATTGCCTTTTGGAGCTATATGATTGCTTGTGGTGCGATTTACCCCATCTGCAGCATAGACCATGTAGTGTATCTACTGTGGCACATTAATGCTGTATAGTATTTTGTTCTGGCCAGAGCTGCATGTATTATTATGTTTAACAAGAAACACCATACATTGATAATAAACTACTATTCTTTTACACATTTCTACCGCACCCCCCCCCCCCCTTTTTGAATTTCTTTATCTGTAAGGCCCTTATTACCTATTGTTCACACTCCTTTGCATTCTCAGCCTTTTTGGACAGAGGTGCAGTTTGTAATTTTCTGGACATAACGTTTGCCAATTCCTTCAGAATTCACTCTGTGAGTGTCAATTGTGCCATTAGTCTGTGGCCTAGATGGAGGCCCCTTACCGGGCTGCAAGATTTTCTATGAGACACCCCCATTACAGTTAAGAGTGGGCACACTCCATACAGAATCCCTGTCCTTTTATCTCATTAATTTCCCGTCTGTGCCCTAATATTGGGTAATCCTTGGCTCTATCTCCACAACCCAGTTGTAAGGAATTACTTTGATATTTGCACCGCTGACCACTAGAGGTCGATGCATTTGTGAACTTGCCCTCAGATTTGCCCTTATCCAAGATGGTCAGAATGGCATCAAGGGGAAACCATCTTGGATCCTGTTTGGGCCTTTAATAGGCACTTCCTGAATCAGACATGTGCTTGAGTATTCTGCCTGCTCAGCTGCTGCAACTTGCTGCACTTCCTTGCATTCGTGACTACCTTGCTTGTGTACCAACCCGACAAACGATTGACTACCCTGCTTGTGTACCAACCTGGCAAACATCTGACTACCCTGCTTGTGTACCGACCTGGCAAATGTCTGACTGCTCTGCTTATGTACCGACCCGGCAAACGTCTGACTACTTGCTGGATATCTACTCGGCCATTGGGCTTCAGATAATACCACCAGTATTTTTACACCAGTAGCTGATTGGTCCAAAGAGGAAATTGCTCACTGGAGTCCTTATTGCTCTCAGGCCTGCTTGTCTTTAACTCTTTGGCTTCTACAGCCTCTCTGTGAACAATGTTCTGAACTTTACCATGAGTTACAGGATGTGTTCTCAAAAAATGCGTCTGATGACCCTTGGTTATTCATTCTCTCCTACCCTATACCTTATGATAGCGCCCCTTCTAACAAGCAAAACATTGGAAAGACCTTAATTCTCCCTCCATGAAGGAACTATGGTCTTACATTTGGCATTCGCATGCATGGAGAGTATAACATGCTACCTCCACGATAAATCATACTATTTTGATAAGGTGTGGGCCCCGTGCTACTCACTAGAAAGCCATAGTTGCCTATCCAGTAAGCCCCCCCCCCCCTCCCTGGTGGAACATGTAGTATGGGGGTTGCCGTACTACATGGTTTAGTTGTTCCTAGCCATTTTACATGTATAATTTTTAGCAATATCGTTGGTAGTATTTGTACCTTTCTCATTCCCCTCCACCCCTTCTCTCTCTATCCCCCTCCCTCCCTCTCCTTCTTCCGTTGATATAATACATAAAACATAGACACCTTGTATATTAATATTCTTGTTTAATATGTTTGTATTCTTCCAGCTATTTACTCTTTAAAGAGTTAAAAAACAAACAAAAAACGTCTGACTCTGCCTCCACATCGTGATTTTGATTGTGCCATTGAGTTAATTCCAGGATCTAAGTTGCCCAATGGGAGACTGTTTTTACTCTTCCGTCCTGAAACCAAAGCTATGCAAGATTATGTGGAGAAGAATCTGCAGAAAGACTTTATCAGGCTTTCGAAGTCCCCAGTAGGGGCCAGTTGTTTCTTTGTATCTGAAGAGGATGGTGGGCTGCATCCCTGCATCGATTACCGGGGCCTCAACAAGATCACAGTTAAAAACATCTATCCACTCCCTCTCATCTCAGTATTGTTTAATCAACTAAAAGGTGCTACCATCTTCTCCAAGATTGATCTTTGCAGTGCATATAATTTTATCAGCATTAGAGCCTGACGAGTGGAAAACGGATATCAATACACGTTCAGCATTTGACGTGTACCAGCTGTTTTCCAAGATCTCATTAATGAGGTTCTCCGAGATTTCCTTGGTCAGTTCGTTGTCGTGTACCTGGACAACATTCTGATATATTCACAATCCTTCACAATGTCGCAACATCGGCTACATGTCAAACAGGAACTACACAGACATCAAGATCATCATATCTTCACTAAACCCGAAAAATGTGACTTTGAAGTCTGGAAGGTATCGTTCTTGGGATACATAATCTCTCCACTGGATTCTCTATCGATCCAAAGTCCAAGCCGTACTGGATTTGGTTAAGCCCGGTTATCTGAATGTCATCCAGAGGTTCTTGGGCTTTGCAAATTACTACTGAAGATTAATCTGTGCTTTCTAGTATTTGGTGGCTCCTATTGTTGCTCTTACACATAAGGGGTTGGACCTCAGTAATTGGCCACCAGAGGCTGTAGATTTTTTTGAAGCCCTTAAAAGGACATTTGTCTCTTCTCCTGTCCTCAGACATCTCAATCCCGACTTTTGTACTGGAGGTAGATGCCTCTGGTGCTGTTCTATCCCTGATGGACCCTCATAATCACTGTACCTACTTCTCTCGTAAATTCTCTGCTGCTGAAACTAATTACGATATAGGTAATTGGGAGCTTCTGGTCATAAAATGGGCCATTGGGCAGTGGCGCCACTGGCTAGAAGGAGCAATTCATACAATCTCAGTCATCACCGATCATAAAAACCTCCAGTTTATTGAATCTGCTAAACGACTGAATTCTAGGCAAGCTTGGTGGGCACTATTTATTACCCGCTTTTGAGTTATTACTACTTACAGACCTGTATCCAAGAACATCAAGGCGGATACTTTATCTCAGAGCTTTGTTTCCCATCATATATGTACCTGCTGCTGAACCGCTGCCTATCATTCCATAATCTGTCATTCATACTAGATTGACCCAAGACTTGAGTATAGTACTACACCGATTTCAAAAGATGGCTCCCTCGGAAACACCTGCTAATTGCCTGTTTTTCCCACTGACAAACACTTATCAAGGAGTTCTTCAAACAATATCCCAGGAAATCATGGTGTCGAGGTCCCTTGACCATCTCTCAAGTGGACGGGGTACTGTTGCGAATGGCAGCTATTGTCCGCCTACTCTCACCTGCATCCTGGCTGTCATGACAATAGCCAGGACGTCAAACTTCCAATATCACTGTCCCGGCCGTCACCAAAGAAATGGCCAGTTTGCCTTTACAATAAGCGCTGTGTCCCAGCAAGTCATTTTAACAACATTTAATTAGTCCAATATGTTAGTGAAAAAGCACTTATAAAACAAAACTTTCTGAATCAAGTCCAAAGAGAAGGCAGAAGAGGTTCTTCCTATCTAGAAAGTAGAAGTCATACGGCTGCTGGAATGAGATATGGAATCCATGTATCGGTAAGATTCCAACCAGAGAATTGCTGAATCCACTGTAGGTAATTTACCATCTTGAAAATATATTGCACCAGAGAGCATTTTTATACACAAACACGCCTAATTATTGGACTAGGCCCTATATAGCCTCATTCCACTTGTGGGAGCACATGGAGAAAAGAGCAAAAACTCTGCATCACAATCCTAATATTTTATGACACCCTCATCATAAATATAAATGTTTCCTTTATTTTCTTCAAAAATACTGGTCATTCAAACCCCATTTGTCTTAAATCATTAGTGAGGGCCAACTGGGAATGTATTCACTACGCGCCACACTTCTGTCATGTGTATTTATGTCCCTATAAATACAGGTTGAGGCTTGATCTTTGCTACCTGTAGGTTTGTGTATAACTCATGTCCTTTTGCAGGATGAAGTAGGCGATGGATCCACTCCAACAAACACCCTGGGCTCTCCTACAAACGCACACTTCACCTGTTGAATCTCAGTTAAACATCTCGCCCTGCAAAACAAAATCTAATTTTCACAAGTGGTTACAAAACAAGTCTGGATCCACTTAGCTCCTCCCATTAGGAGCAGAGTTTTGCACTCCCGCAGAAGCATGTCCCTGTATAAATGGGTGGGTCACAAAATTGAATATGCACTGAGGACCCACATTTTTAAAGCTTTATAAATGATCCTCAGTAAGTAGTAACATGTGACAGAATTATATAATCCATGTCACAACTTCCATTACGGAGTGTGAACAAACTTAATGTAATATTGCCCCAGAACCCATATTACATCTCTGGCTCATTTCCCTGTATAACAACAATTTGGTCTTGTTATTACTGTGGGAAGTGATGTCAAAACTGCAATAAGTTCCATGCATGGGTGATCTGTTCCAGTCTTATGTTGATGACATACATTCTTTGATTTGGCCTCCAATGTCAAAGTAGTATACAATTTGGAAATATATGTATGAATATTTTTATAATTTGCATTTATAAAATAAATACCTTTTACAATATTTGGAATATTACTGCAACCCTTATTAAAAGGTAAATTAATGGATTGTACGATCCAAAACAATGTGGTTCCAAAGCATAAAAGGATTTATTCACAAAGTAAATTCAAAAGTACCACCAATAGTACGAATGTGCGGCTAGTACATAAATCATCAGCTTCAATCCAGAATACCTACAGTACATTGTACACAGTGCGTTTTTATACAATGTACACAAAGATAACAGTAAGGTCATAGGTAATTGGTCAAAGGGTCAGGACCTCTCAAGAACTCGACATCCCATAGGTAGCAAAGTCTCTGTGTCCTTAGGAATTCTAGGAGTGCCATCTGTAATCTGTGTTCATGCCTTCAGTCTCCCTCCACTGAAGTGCTCAAACATACTTGTAAATTATGCACTTCACTACTGTGTTACCGACTAATATTAAATTAACTTAACTAAACATCGTAACAAAGCAACATAATGCTAACTTGTTGCAATATTACCGTCTGTGACCGCTACATATAATAATATACATCATCATCATTTATTTATATAGCGCCACTCGAAACGCTATACAGAGAACTCATTCACATCAGTCCCTGCCCCATTGGAGCTTACAGTCTAAATTCCCTAACACAGAGAAAGAGAGAAAGAGAGACTAGAGTAAATATTTTGATAGCATCCATTTAACTTACTAGTATGTTTTTGGAGTGTCGGAGGAAACCGGAGTACTCGCAGGAAACCCAAACACGGAGAGAACATACAAACTCCACACAGATAAAGCCATGGTTGGGAATTGAACTCATGAACGCAGTAGTGTGAAGCAGAAGTGCTAACCACTAAGCCATACACATCCTCATTGTTCATCATATTTTTAACTTTAACATCCTGTTTCAGGTTTATCAGGTGAGGGAAATAGCTTTTCTCCTCTGTTTATGTCCTTCTGAATTTAACAAATGTGTAAAAAGAGCTAATTTGCATGCAAAATATTTCTAACACCTATCAAAAAATGGAAACTGTTTTTCATGTGTTGAGTTCTCACATGTTTAAGATTTTTTTTTATGTATAAAACAATTTCCACAATCAGAACATGTAATGGTATCTCACCTATGTGAGTTATCTGATAATCAACAAGACCTGATTTCTGTATCAAACATTTGCCAATCTCAGAACATGGAATTGGTTCTCATCTATGTGATTTATCTCATGTTTAATGAGATCGGATTTACATGTAAAACATTTCCCACATGAAAACGGCTGCTTCTCTGATGTTGAACAAGACTAGATTTTTGTGTAAAACATTTACCACACTCAGAGCATGGAAATGGTCTCTCACCTGTGTGAATTCTCTGATGCTTAACAAGACTAGATTTATGTGTAAAACATTTCCCACACTCAGAGCATGGAAATGGTCTCTCACCTGTGTGAGTTCTCTGATGTTCAACAAGAGCTGATTTCTGTGTAAAGCCTGACCCACACTCAGAACATGGAAATGGTTTCTCACCTGTGTGAGTTCTCTGATGTTTAAGAAGAATTGCTCTCCGTGTAAAACATTTACCACACTCAGGACATGGAAATGGTCTCTCACCAGTGTGATTTGTCTGATGTCTAACGAGACCTAATTTGTATGTAAAACATTTCCCACATTCAGAGCATGGAAATGGTCTCTCACCTGTGTGAGTTCTCTTATGTTTAACAAGATCTGAATTCTGTGTAAAACATTTTCCACACTCAGAACATGGGAATGGTTTCTCACCAGAGTGAGTTTTCTGATGGCCAACAATACTTGTTCTATCAGCAAAACATTTCCCACACTCAGAACACTGAAATGGTCTCTCACCTGTGTGAGTTCTCTGATGTTTAACAAGACTATATTTATGTGAAAAACACTTTCCACACTCAGAGCACGGAAATGGTCTCTCACCTGTGTGAGTTCTCTGATGTTTATCAAGCTCTGATATCTGTTTAAAACATTTCCCACACTCAGAACATGGAAAGGGTTTCTCACCTGTGTGAATTCTGTGATGTTTAACAAGATATGCTTTCTGTGTAAAACATTTCCCGCACTCAGAACATGAAAAAGGTTTCTCACCTGTGTGAGTTCTCTGATGTCTAACAAGACATGCTTTCTGTGAAAAACATTTTGCACACTCAGGACATGGAAATGGTTGCTCACCGTGGTGATTTATCTGATGTCTAACAAGACCTAATTTATCTTTAAAACATTTTTCACACTTAGAGCATGGAATTGGTTTCTCACCTGTGTGAGTTCTCTGATGTTCAACAAGATCTGATTTTTGTATAAAACATTTCCCACACTCAGAACATCGGAATAGCTTCTCCCCAGAGTGAATTTTCTGATGTCTAACAACAGCTGATTTCTCTGTAAAACTTTTCCCACACTCAGAACATGGGAATGGTTTCTCTCCTGTGTGAATTCTCTGATGTTTAACAAGACTAGATTTGTGCGTAAAACATTTCCCACACTCAGAGCATGAAAATGGTTTCTCTCCCGTGTGCGTTCTCTGATGTCCAACAAGATCTGATTTCTGTGTAAAACATTTCCCACATTCAGAACATGGGAATGGTTTCTCTCCTGTGTGAGTTCTCTGATGCCTAATAAACATTGACTGATGTATAAAACTTTTACCACATTTACAACAGGGAAAGACTGTATTACCTGTATGAGCTGTACTATGTGTAACAATATCCGAGTTATCAAGAGAACATCCCTCATGATTAGAGGAATCAAATGATATATCTGCACTGTGAAGTACTGGATGTATATTTAGGGTAATGGGGTTTTCTTGTATGATGTTATCTTTTATTTTAGAATCTGGAGACAAAATGAGATATCCCTCGGAGATATTCCTGCTTTTGCGTCCATCTGCTGGAAATAAAGGTACATAAATAGAAGTCTTGTTTGGACAATGAGGAACAAATTGTTATACCACTATAAGTTTAAGATGTTAAGTTGTTAATTCCAATTTTCAAACTATGTACACTTTATCACAATTATAAATGTACAAAATGATAATATAACTTTTGTTTTAGATATAAAACATTGATTTAACATAGAACACAACTGCAGTACAAAGCACACTACATAGATCCAGCACCAGTGACTTTAAAGTGGCCTAGACACATTGGACTACTAAACCCATAATGCAGACTTTGGGGGGTAACATTTCCCAAGCCAGGGACATTGTCCAAACACAATGCCTATGACGTCACTGCCGTCTCACGCAAATACAATACTGGAGTCATGGTAGCAGAGTAGACTTGGGCTAACTTCCTATAACTGCATCTCGAAGTTCTCTAGGTGGATACAAAGAAAACAGTAAAGTAGCCTCTCGATGTCCCTCTGGTCAACAGCGGCTACTAATTTAGACTGAGGTTTCGTTGTGGAAAAGCACAGAGAGGGCAGGAGAGCAGCAGGACAGAGCAGTATAGTAGGAACTAGCAACAGATTGTCGACAGCACAGAGCGGAGCATCAGGACAGAGAAGGAAAATGGAGCAGGGCCAAGATGAGCAACAATAAAAGTGGAAGATAGCCTAGGGCAGAGCAGGATACAGAGACAGGTCAGAAGATGAAGAACAACATAGTATCCAAGCACAGAGTGGAGGGAGCTACTGTGTAATGACAGGTGTGTGGTTATAGTTCTGTGTGTGCTCTTAGTGGAATCAGCTGCTATTTTGCTTTAGTATTGCAGTTTTAATATACAGGTATGGAACGCAAATGAAACATTCTGGCATTAATACACATGGAGGATCATGGTCAGTGGCGGATTCGCCATAACCCTCACCGGGAGTTTTCTTGTGAAGCCGACAGGTTAAGGGGCCGCTTAAGGCGTTTTAAAACACACTCTGATGATCTGAGTGGACCAAGCATTAGTCTCCTTTCTGCTTCTCACTTCCTATTGCTACTCATTCCGCATGGGCAGTCAGTGTATGAAGTAAGCTGCAGACACTGCTCATATCAGTGTCTGAGAGGGACAACATGAAATCCAAACCGAAGAGAGAAGGGGATAAAAGCCAAACACTGTCACACATAATCTTTGCCTGCACCGCCAGGGAATTCCAGGATCTGCCAGGTGGGAGTTATCATCTTTCCTCCTCTTTCCCTGCACACTGCAGAATGCTGTGGATGACTGATCATGGAACAGCTAAGTCTGTGGTCAGTTCTACAGGACAGGCAAGGTGTCTGCACAGATAGCAGTGTGTCGGTAGTGGAGATGTAGAAGGGGCGGGTAATATACTTAACCCCCCTATCCTTAGTCTGAGTGTGTGTAAAAGCACATACATGCTTTTATACACTGAATATTGTATTTGTTTTCTAAGATATATTGTATGCTGGATCTAAAATTACTAAAGGAAAGGGGGGAGGGTCAAAAAAACCCTTTAAATTGTGAAAAGTATAAAAATAAAAAAGATCCTTTAAACTCCTGACTACTATCTGTTCAGGACCAACCTTGTGCCAATGGGTATTTGCACACATATTGCTTATAAATGCAGGTCCCACGTCTGGATAGTAAAACAGGCATAACTTTGTAAGTGTATGTTGACTCTTCATCTCTAACACCAACTAAACCAAAATGTACCCTCTCCAGGCTTTGAACTTCATTTAAACATCTGGCCCATGTATGCAATATAATGCTTCAGTGCACCTATCCTATACATAGCTACACACCAATCTGCAACTACTAACACTAATACTATCACAGCTACCACTAGTACCAACAATCACAGCTACCACTGCTAGTAGTAACAATCACAGCTACCACCACTAATACTATCACAGCTACCACCGCTAGTACTAACAATCACAGCTACCACCACTAATACTATCACAGCTTCCACCGCTAGTAGTAACAATCACAGCTACCACCACTAGTACTAACAATCACAGCTACCACCGCTAGTACCAACAATCACAGCTACCACCGCTAGTACTAACAATCACAGCTATCACTAGTACCAACAATCACAGCTACCACCACTAATACTATCACAGCTACCACTAGTACTAACAATCACAGCTACCACCGCTAGTACTAACAATAACAGCTACCACCGCTAGTAGTAACAATCACAGCTACCACTAGTACCAACAATCACAGCTACCACCGCTAGTAGTAACAATCACAGCTACCACCGCTAGTACTAACAATCACAGCTACCACCGCTAGTAGTGACAATCACAGCTACAACTGCTAGTAGTAACAATAACAGCTACCACCGCTAGTACTAACAATCACAGCTACCACCGCTAGTACTAACAATCACAGCTACCACCGCTAGTAGTAACAATCACAGCTACCACCGCTAGTACTAACAATCACAGCTACCACCGCTAGTAGTAACAATAACAGCTACCACCGCTAGTAGTAACAATAACAGCTACCACTGCTAGTAGTAACAATCACAGCTACCACCGCTAGTAGTAACAATAACAGCTACCACCGCTAGTACTAACAATAACAGCTACCACTGCTAGTAGTAACAATCACAGCTACCACCACTAGTACTAACAATCACAGCTACCACCGCTAGTAGTAACAATCACAGCTACCACCACTAGTACTAACAATCACAGCTACCACCGCTAGTAGTAACAATCACAGCTACAACTGCTAGTAGTAACAATAACAGCTACCACCGCTAGTACTAACAATCACAGCTACCACCGCTAGTACTAACAATCACAGCTACCACCGCTAGTAGTAACAATCACAGCTACCACCGCTAGTACTAACAATCACAGCTACCACCGCTAGTAGTAACAATAACAGCTACCACCGCTAGTAGTAACAATAACAGCTACCACTGCTAGTAGTAACAATCACAGCTACCACCGCTAGTAGTAACAATAACAGCTACCACCGCTAGTACTAACAATAACTGCTACCACTGCTAGTAGTAACAATCACAGCTACCACCACTAGTACTAACAATAACAGCTACCACTGCTAGTAGTAACAATCACAGCTACCACCGCTAGTAGTAACAATAACAGCTACCACCGCTAGTACTAACAATAACAGCTACCACTGCTAGTAGTAACAATCACAGCTACCACCGCTAGTAGTAACAATAACAGCTACCACCGCTAGTACTAACAATAACAGCTACCACCGCTAGTAGTAACAATCACAGCTACCACTAGTACCAACAATCACAGCTACCACCGCTAGTAGTAACAATCACAGCTACCACCGCTAGTACCAACAATCACAGCTACCACCGCTAGTACCAACAATCACAGCTACCACCGCTAGTACCAACAATCACAGCTACCACCGCTAGTACCAACAATCACAGCTACCACCGCTAGTAGTAACAATCACAGCTACCACCGCTAGTACCAACAATCACAGCTACCACCGCTAGTACCAACAATCACAGCTACCACTGCTAGTAGTAACAATCACAGCTACCACCGCTAGTAGTAACAATCACAGCTACCACCGCTAGTACCAACAATCACAGCTACCACCACTAGTACTAACAATCACAGCTATCACCGCTAGTACTAATAATAACAGCTACCACCGATAGTTGTAACAATCACAGCTACCACCGCTAGTACTAACAATCACTGCTACCACCGCTAGTAGTAACAATCACAGCTACCACCACTAGTACTAACAATCACAGCTACCACCGCTAGTACTAACAATCACAGCTACCACCGCTAGTACCAACAATCACAGCTACCACCGCTAGTACTAACAATCACAGCTACCACCGCTAGTACTAACAATAAAAGCTACCACCGCTAGTACTAACAATCACAGCTACCACCGCTAGTACCAACAATCACAGCTACCACTGCTAGTAGTAACAATCACAGCTACCACCGCTAGTACCAACAATCACAGCTACCACCGCTAGTACCAACAATCACAGCTACCACCGCTAGTACTAACAATCACAGCTACCACTGCTAGTACTAACAATAAAAGCTACCACCGCTAGTAGTAACAATCACAGCTACCACCGCTAGTACCAACAATCACAGCTACCACCGCTAGTACCAACAATCACAGCTACCACCGCTAGTACCAACAATCACAGCTACCACCGCTAGTACCAACAATCACAGCTACCACCGCTAGTAGTAACAATCACAGCTACCACCGCTAGTACCAACAATCACAGCTACCACCGCTAGTACCAACAATCACAGCTACCACTGCTAGTAGTAACAATCACAGCTACCACCGCTAGTAGTAACAATCACAGCTACCACCGCTAGTACCAACAATCACAGCTACCACCACTAGTACTAACAATCACAGCTATCACCGCTAGTACTAATAATAACAGCTACCACCGATAGTTGTAACAATCACAGCTACCACCGCTAGTACTAACAATCACTGCTACCACCGCTAGTAGTAACAATCACAGCTACCACCACTAGTACTAACAATCACAGCTACCACCGCTAGTACTAACAATCACAGCTACCACCGCTAGTACCAACAATCACAGCTACCACCGCTAGTACTAACAATCACAGCTACCACCGCTAGTACTAACAATAAAAGCTACCACCGCTAGTACTAACAATCACAGCTACCACCGCTAGTACCAACAATCACAGCTACCACTGCTAGTAGTAACAATCACAGCTACCACCGCTAGTACCAACAATCACAGCTACCACCGCTAGTACCAACAATCACAGCTACCACCGCTAGTACTAACAATCACAGCTACCACTGCTAGTACTAACAATAAAAGCTACCACCGCTAGTACTAACAATCACAGCTACCACCGCTAGTACTAACAATCACAGCTACCACCGCTAGTACCAACAATCACAGCTACCACCGCTAGTACTATCACAGCTAACACTAGTACCAACAATCACAGCTACCACCGCTAGTACTAACAATAACAGCTACCACCGCTAGTAGTAACAATCACAGCTACCACTATTACCAACAATCACAGCTACCACCGCTAGTAGTAACAATCACAGCTACCACCGCTAGTACTAACAATCACAGCTACCACCACTAGTACCAACAATACCAGCTACCACCGCTAGTAGTAACAATCACAGCTACCACCGCTAGTACCAACAATCACAGCTACCACCGCTAGTAGTAACAATCACAGCTACCACCGCTAGTACCAACAATCACAGCTACCACCGCTAGTAGTAACAATCACAGCTACCACCGCTAGTAGTAACAATCACAGCTACCACCGCTAGTACTAACAATCACAGCTACCACCACTAGTACCAACAATCACAGCTACCACCGCTAGTAGTAACAATCACAGCTACCACCGCTAGTACCAACAATCACAGCTACCACCGCTAGTAGTAACAATCACAGCTACCACCGCTAGTACCAACAATCACAGCTACCACTAGTACCAACAATCACAGCTACCACCACTAATACTATCACAGCTACCACTAGTACCAACAATCACAGCTACCACCGCTAGTACTAACAATAACAACTACCACCGCTAGTAGTAACAATCACAGCTACCACTAGTACCAACAATCACAGCTACCACCGCTAGTAGTAACAATCACAGCTACCACCGCTAGTACTAACAATCACAGCTACCACCACTAGTACCAACAATCACAGCTACCACCGCTAGTAGTAACAATCACAGCTACCACCGCTAGTAGTAACAATCACAGCTACCACCGCTAGTAGTAACAATCACAGCTACCACCGCTAGTACCAACAATCACAGCTACCACCGCTAGTACCAACAATCACAGCTACCACCGCTAGTACTAACAATCACAGCTACCACCGCTAGTACAAACAATAAAAGCTACCACCGCTAGTACTAACAATCACAGCTACCACCGCTAGTACCAACAATCACAGCTACCACCGCTAGTAGTAACAATCACAGCTACCACCACTAGTACTAACAATCACAGCTACCACCGCTAGTACTAACAATCACAGCTACCACCGCTAGTACCAACAATCACAGCTACCACTAGTACCAACAATCACAGCTACCACCACTAATACTATCACAGCTACCACTAGTACCAACAATCACAGCTACCACCGCTAGTACTAACAATAACAGCTACCACCGCTAGTAGTAACAATCACAGCTACCACTAGTACCAACAATCACAGCTACCACCGCTAGTAGTAACAATCACAGCTACCACCGCTAGTACTAACAATAACAGCTACCACCGCTAGTAGTAACAATCACAGCTACCACTAGTACCAACAATCACAGCTACCACCGCTAGTAGTAACAATCACAGCTACCACCGCTAGTACTAACAATCACAGCTACCACCACTAGTACCAACAATCACAGCTACCACCGCTAGTAGTAACAATCACAGCTACCACCGCTAGTACCAACAATCACAGCTACCACCGCTAGTAGTAACAATCACAGCTACCACCGCTAGTACCAACAATCACAGCTACCACCGCTAGTAGTAACAATAAAAGCTACCACCGCTAGTACTAACAATCACAGCTACCACCGCTAGTACCAACAATCACAGCTACCACCGCTAGTACCAACAATCACAGCTACCACCGCTAGTAGTAACAATCACAGCTACCACTAGTACCAACAATCACAGCTACCACCACTAATACTATCACAGCTACCACTAGTACCAACAATCACAGCTACCACCGCTAGTACTAACAATAACAGCTACCACCGCTAGTAGTAACAATCACAGCTACCACTATTACCAACAATCACAGCTACCACCGCTAGTAGTAACAATCACAGCTACCACCGCTAGTAGTAACAATCACAGCTACCACCGCTAGTAGTAACAATCACAGCTACCACCGCTAGTACTAACAATCACAGCTACCACCGCTAGTACCAACAATCACAGCTACCACCGCTAGTAGTAACAATCACAGCTACCACCGCTAGTACCAACAATCACAGCTACCACCGCTAGTAGTAACAATCACAGCTACCACCGCTAGTACCAACAATCACAGCTACCACTAGTACCAACAATCACAGCTACCACCACTAATACTATCACAGCTACCACTAGTACCAACAATCACAGCTACCACCGCTAGTACTAACAATAACAGCTACCACCGCTAGTAGTAACAATCACAGCTACCACTAGTACCAACAATCACAGCTACCACCGCTAGTAGTAACAATCACAGCTACCACCGCTAGTACTAACAATCACAGCTACCACCACTAGTACCAACAATCACAGCTACCACCGCTAGTAGTAACAATCACAGCTACCACCGCTAGTAGTAACAATCACAGCTACCACCGCTAGTAGTAACAATCACAGCTACCACCGCTAGTACCAACAATCACAGCTACCACCGCTAGTACTAACAATCACAGCTACCACCGCTAGTAGTAACAATCACAGCTACCACCGCTAGTAGTAACAATCACAGCTACCACCGCTAGTACCAACAATCACAGCTACCACCGCTAGTACTAACAATCACAACTACCACCGCTAGTACAAACAATAAAAGCTACCACCGCTAGTACTAACAATCACAGCTACCACCGCTAGTACCAACAATCACAGCTACCACCGCTAGTAGTAACAATCACAGCTACCACCACTAGTACTAACAATCACAGCTACCACCGCTAGTACTAACAATCACAGCTACCACCGCTAGTACCAACAATCACAGCTACCACTAGTACCAACAATCACAGCTACCACCACTAATACTATCACAGCTACCACTAGTACCAACAATCACAGCTACCACCGCTAGTACTAACAATAACAGCTACCACCGCTAGTAGTAACAATCACAGCTACCACTAGTACCAACAATCACAGCTACCACCGCTAGTAGTAACAATCACAGCTACCACCGCTAGTACTAACAATCACAGCTACCACCACTAGTACCAACAATCACAGCTACCACCGCTAGTAGTAACAATCACAGCTACCACCGCTAGTACCAACAATCACAGCTACCACCGCTAGTAGTAACAATCACAGCTACCACCGCTAGTACCAACAATCACAGCTACCACCGCTAGTAGTAACAATCACAGCTACCACCGCTAGTACCAACAATCACAGCTACCACCGCTAGTAGTAACAATCACAGCTACCACCACTAGTACCAACAATAATAGCTACCACCGCTAGTACTAACAATCACAGCTACCACCGCTAGTACCAACAATCACAGCTACCACCGCTAGTACTAACAATCACAGCTACCACCGCTAGTACAAACAATAAAAGCTACCACCGCTAGTACTAACAATCACAGCTACCACCGCTAGTACAAAGAATCACAGCTACCACCGCTACTACCAAGAATCACAGCTACCACCGCTAGTACCAACAATCACAGCTACCACCGCTAGTAGTAACAATCACAGCTACCACCACTAGTACTAACAATCACAGCTACCACCACTAGTACCAACAATCACAGCTACCACTGCTAGTAGTAACAATCACAGCTACCACCGCTAGTACCAACAATCACAGCTACCACCGCTAGTAGTAACAATCACAGCTACCACCGCTACTAGTAACAATCACAGCTACCACCGCTAGTAGTAACAATCACAGCTACCACCGCTAGTAGTAACAATCACAGCTACCACCACTAGTACCAACAATCAGAGCTACCACCGCTAGTAGTAACAATCACAGCTACCACCGCTAGTAGTAACAATCACAGCTACCACCGCTAGTACTAACAATCAGAGCTACCACCGCTAGTAGTAACAATCACAGCTACAACCACTAGTACCAACAATCACAGCTACCACCGCTAGTAGTAACAATCACAGTTACCACCGCTAGTAGTAACAATCACAGCTACCACCGCTAGTAGTAACAACCACAGCTACCACCGCTAGTAGTAACAATCACAGCTACCACCGCTAGTAGTAACAATCACAGCTACCACCGCTAGTACTAACAATCAGAGCTACCACCGCTAGTAGTAACAATCACAGCTACAACCACTAGTACCAACAATCACAGCTACCACCGCTAGTAGTAACAATCACAGTTACCACCGCTAGTAGTAACAATCACAGCTACCACCGCTAGTAGTAACAATCACAGCTACCACCGCTAGTAGTAACAATCACAGCTACAACCACTAGTACCAACAATCACAGCTACCACCGCTAGTAGTAACAATCACAGTTACCACCGCTAGTAGTAACAATCACAGCTACCACCGCTAGTAGTAACAATCACAGCTACCACCGCTAGTAGTAACAATCACAGCTACCACCACTAGTACCAACAATCACAGCTACCACCGCTAGTAGTAACAATCACAGCTACCACCGCTAGTAGTAACAATCACAGCTACCACCGCTAGTAGTAACAATCACAGCTACCACCACTAGTACCAACAATCACAGCTACCACCGCTAGTAGTAACAATCACAGCTACCACCACTAGTACCAACAATCACAGCTACCACTGCTAGTAGTAACAATCACAGCTACCACCGCTAGTAGTAACAATCACAGCTACCACCGCTAGTACTAACAATCACAGCTACCACCGCTAGTAGTAACAATCACAGCTACCACCGCTAGTACCAACAATCACAGCTACCACCGCTAGTAGTAACAATCACAGCTACCACCACTAGTACCAACAATCACAGCTACCACCGCTAGTAGTAACAATCACAGCTACCACCGCTAGTAGTAACAATCACAGCTACCACCGCTAGTACTAACAATCACAGCTACCACCGCTAGTAGTAACAATCACAGCTACCACCGCTAGTAGTAACAATCACAGCTACCACCACTAGTACCAACAACCACAGCTACCACCGCTAGTAGTAACTATCACAGCTACCACCACTAGTACCAACAATCACAGCTACCACCACTAGTACCAACAATCACAGCTACCACCGCTAGTAGTAACAATCACAGCCACCACCGCTAGTACTAACAATCACAGCTACCACCGCTAGTAGTAACAATCACAGCTACAACCACTAGTACCAACAATCACAGCTACCACCGCTAGTAGTAACAATCACAGTTACCACCGCTAGTAGTAACAATCACAGCTACCACCGCTAGTAGTAACAATCACAGCTACCACCGCTAGTAGTAACAATCACAGCTACCACCACTAGTACCAACAATCACAGCTACCACCGCTAGTAGTAACAATCACAGCTACCACCGCTAGTAGTAACAATCACAGCTACCACCACTAGTACCAACAATCACAGCTACCACCACTAGTAGTAACAATCACAGCTACCACCACTAGTACCAACAATCACAGCTACCACCGCTAGTAGTAACAATCACAGCTACCACCACTAGTACCAACAATCACAGCTACCACCGCTAGTAGTAACAATCACAGCTACCACCGCTAGTAGTAACAATCACAGCTACCACCACTAGTACCAACAATCACAGCTACCACCACTAGTAGTAACAATCACAGCTACCACCACAAGTACCAACAATCACAGCTACCACCGCTAGTAGTAACAATCACAGCTACCACCACTAGTACCAACAATCACAGCTACCACCGCTAGTAGTAACAATCACAGCTACCACCGCTAGTAGTAACAATCACAGCTACCACCGCTAGTACCAACAATCACAGCTACCACCGCTAGTAGTAACAATCACAGCTACCACCACTAGTACCAACAATCACAGCTACCACCGCTAGTAGTAACAATCACAGCTACCACCACTAGTACCAACAATCACAGCTACCACCGCTAGTAGTAACAATCACAGCTACCACCGCTAGTAGTAACAATCACAGCTACCACCGCTAGTACTAACAATCACAGCTACCACCGCTAGTAGTAACAATCACAGCTACCACCGCTAGTAGTAACAATCACAGCTACCACCACTAGTACCAACAACCACAGCTACCACCGCTAGTAGTAACAATCACAGCTACCACCACTAGTACCAACAATCACAGCTACCACCACTAGTACCAACAATCACAGCTACCACCGCTAGTAGTAACAATCACAGCCACCACCGCTAGTACTAACAATCACAGCTACCACCGCTAGTAGTAACAATCACAGCTACAACCACTAGTACCAACAATTACAGCTACCACCGCTAGTAGTAACAATCACAGCTACCACCGCTAGTAGTAACAATCACAGCTACCACCGCTAGTACTAACAATCAGAGCTACCACCGCTAGTAGTAACAATCACAGCTACAACCACTAGTACCAACAATCACAGCTACCACCGCTAGTAGTAACAATCACAGTTACCACCGCTAGTAGTAACAATCACAGCTACCACCGCTAGTAGTAACAATCACAGCTACCACCGCTAGTAGTAACAATCACAGCTACCACCGCTAGTACTAACAATCACAGCTACCACCGCTAGTAGTAACAATCACAGCTACCACCACTAGTACCAACAATCACAGCTACCACCACTAGTAGTAACAATCACAGCTACCACCACAAGTACCAACAATCACAGCTACCACCGCTAGTAGTAACAATCACAGCTACCACCACTAGTACCAACAATCACAGCTACCACCGCAAGTACCAACAATCACAGCTACCACCGCTAGTAGTAACAATCACAGCTACCACCGCTAGTACCAACAATCACAGCTACCACCGCTAGTAGTAACAATCACAGCTACCACCGCTAGTAGTAACAATCACAGCTACCACCACTAGTACCAACAATCACAGCTACCACCACTAGTAGTAACAATCACAGCTACCACCACAAGTACCAACAATCACAGCTACCACCGCTAGTAGTAACAATCACAGCTACCACCACTAGTACCAACAATCACAGCTACCACCGCTAGTAGTAACAATCACAGCTACCACCGCTAGTAGTAACAATCACAGCTACCACCGCTAGTACCAACAATCACAGCTACCACCGCTAGTAGTAACAATCACAGCTACCACCACTAGTACCAACAATCACAGCTACCACCGCTAGTAGTAACAATCACAGCTACCACCACTAGTACCAACAATCACAGCTACCACCGCTAGTAGTAACAATCACAGCTACCACCGCTAGTAGTAACAATCACAGCTACCACCGCTAGTACTAACAATCACAGCTACCACCGCTAGTAGTAACAATCACAGCTACCACCGCTAGTAGTAACAATCACAGCTACCACCAGTAGTACCAACAACCACAGCTACCACCGCTAGTAGTAACAATCACAGCTACCACCACTAGTACCAACAATCACAGCTACCACCGCTAGTAGTAACAATCACAGCCACCACCGCTAGTACTAACAATCACAGCTACCACCGCTAGTAGTAACAATCACAGCTACAACCACTAGTACCAACAATTACAGCTACCACCGCTAGTAGTAACAATCACAGCTACCACCGCTAGTAGTAACAATCACAGCTACCACCGCTAGTACTAACAATCAGAGCTACCACCGCTAGTAGTAACAATCACAGCTACAACCACTAGTACCAACAATCACAGCTACCACCGCTAGTAGTAACAATCACAGTTACCACCGCTAGTAGTAACAATCACAGCTACCACCGCTAGTAGTAACAATCACAGCTACCACCGCTAGTAGTAACAATCACAGCTACCACCACTAGTACCAACAATCACAGCTACCACCGCTAGTAGTAACAATCACAGTTACCACCGCTAGTAGTAACAATCACAGCTACCACCGCTAGTAGTAACAATCACAGCTACCACCGCTAGTAGTAACAATCACAGCTACCACCACTAGTACCAACAATCACAGCTACCACCACTAGTAGTAACAATCACAGCTACCACCACTAGTACCAACAATCACAGCTACCACCGCTAGTAGTAACAATCACAGCTACCACCACTAGTACCAACAATCACAGCTACCACCGCTAGTAGTAACAATCACAGCTACCACCACTAGTACCAACAATCACAGCTACCACCACTAGTAGTAACAATCACAGCTACCACCACAAGTACCAACAATCACAGCTACCACCGCTAGTAGTAACAATCACAGCTACCACCACTAGTACCAACAATCACAGCTACCACCGCTAGTAGTAACAATCACAGCTACCACCGCTAGTAGTAACAATCACAGCTACCACCGCTAGTACCAACAATCACAGCTACCACCGCTAGTAGTAACAATCACAGCTACCACCACTAGTACCAACAATCACAGCTACCACCGCTAGTAGTAACAATCACAGCTACCACCACTAGTACCAACAATCACAGCTACCACCGCTAGTAGTAACAATCACAGCTACCACCGCTAGTAGTAACAATCACAGCTACCACCGCTAGTACTAACAATCACAGCTACCACCGCTAGTAGTAACAATCACAGCTACCACCGCTAGTAGTAACAATCACAGCTACCACCACTAGTACCAACAACCACAGCTACCACCGCTAGTAGTAACAATCACAGCTACCACCACTAGTACCAACAATCACAGCTACCACCGCTAGTAGTAACAATCACAGCCACCACCGCTAGTACTAACAATCACAGCTACCACCGCTAGTAGTAACAATCACAGCTACAACCACTAGTACCAACAATTACAGCTACCACCGCTAGTAGTAACAATCACAGCTACCACCGCTAGTAGTAACAATCACAGCTACCACCGCTAGTACTAACAATCAGAGCTACCACCGCTAGTAGTAACAATCACAGCTACAACCACTAGTACCAACAATCACAGCTACCACCGCTAGTAGTAACAATCACAGTTACCACCGCTAGTAGTAACAATCACAGCTACCACCGCTAGTAGTAACAATCACAGCTACCACCGCTAGTAGTAACAATCACAGCTACCACCACTAGTACCAACAATCACAGCTACCACCGCTAGTAGTAACAATCAGTTACCACCGCTAGTAGTAACAATCACAGCTACCACCGCTAGTAGTAACAATCACAGCTACCACCGCTAGTAGTAACAATCACAGCTACCACCACTAGTACCAACAATCACAGCTACCACCACTAGTAGTAACAATCACAGCTACCACCACTAGTACCAACAATCACAGCTACCACCGCTAGTAGTAACAATCACAGCTACCACCACTAGTACCAACAATCACAGCTACCACCGCTAGTAGTAACAATCACAGCTACCACCGCTAGTAGTAACAATCACAGCTACCACCGCTAGTACTAACAATCACAGCTACCACCGCTAGTAGTAACAATCACAGCTACCACCGCTAGTACCAACAATCACAGCTACCACCGCTAGTAGTAACAATCACAGCTACCACCACTAGTACCAACAATCACAGCTACCACCGCTAGTAGTAACAATCACAGCTACCACCGCTAGTAGTAACAATCACAGCTACCACCGCTAGTACTAACAATCACAGCTACCACCGCTAGTAGTAACAATCACAGCTACCACCGCTAGTAGTAACAATCACAGCTACCACCACTAGTACCAACAACCACAGCTACCACCGCTAGTAGTAACAATCACAGCTACCACCACTAGTACCAACAATAATAGCTACCACCGCTAGTACTAACAATCACAGCTACCACCGCTAGTACCAACAATCACAGCTACCACCGCTAGTACTAACAATCACAGCTACCACCGCTAGTACAAACAATAAAAGCTACCACCGCTAGTACTAACAATCACAGCTACCACCGCTAGTACCAACAATCACAGCTACCACCGCTAGTACCAACAATCACAGCTACCACCGCTAGTAGTAACAATCACAGCTACCACTAGTACCAACAATCACAGCTACCACCACTAATACTATCACAGCTACCACTAGTACCAACAATCACAGCTACCACCGCTAGTAGTAACAATCACAGCTACCACCGCTAGTAGTAACAATCACAGCTACCACCGCTAGCACTAACAATCACAGCTACCACCGCTAGTAGTAACAATCACAGCTACCACCGCTAGTAGTAACAATCACAGCTACCACCACTAGTACCAACAACCACAGCTACCACCGCTAGTAGTAACAATCACAGCTACCACCACTAGTACCAACAATAATAGCTACCACCGCTAGTACTAACAATCACAGCTACCACCGCTAGTACCAACAATCACAGCTACCACCGCTAGTACTAACAATCACAGCTACCACCGCTAGTACAAACAATAAAAGCTACCACCGCTAGTACTAACAATCACAGCTACCACCGCTAGTACCAACAATCACAGCTACCACCGCTAGTACCAACAATCACAGCTACCACCGCTAGTAGTAACAATCACAGCTACCACTAGTACCAACAATCACAGCTACCACCACTAATACTATCACAGCTACCACTAGTACCAACAATCACAGCTACAACCACTAGTACCAACAATCACAGCTACCACCGCTAGTAGTAACAATCACAGTTACCACCGCTAGTAGTAACAATCACAGCTACCACCGCTAGTAGTAACAATCACAGCTACCACCGCTAGTAGTAACAATCACAGCTACCACCGCTAGTAGTAACAATCACAGCTACCACCGCTAGTAGTAACAATCACAGCTACCACCACTAGTACCAACAATCACAGCTACCACCACTAGTAGTAACAATCACAGCTACCACCACTAGTACCAACAATCACAGCTACCACCGCTAGTAGTAACAATCACAGCTACCACCACTAGTACCAACAATCACAGCTACCACCGCTAGTAGTAACAATCACAGCTACCACCGCTAGTAGTAACAATCACAGCTACCACCGCTAGTACTAACAATCACAGCTACCACCGCTAGTAGTAACAATCACAGCTACCACCGCTAGTACCAACAATCACAGCTACCACCGCTAGTAGTAACAATCACAGCTACCACCACTAGTACCAACAATCACAGCTACCACCGCTAGTAGTAACAATCACAGCTACCACCGCTAGTAGTAACAATCACAGCTACCACCGCTAGTACTAACAATCACAGCTACCACCGCTAGTAGTAACAATCACAGCTACCACCGCTAGTAGTAACAATCACAGCTACCACCACTAGTACCAACAACCACAGCTACCACCGCTAGTAGTAACAATCACAGCTACCACCACTAGTACCAACAATAATAGCTACCACCGCTAGTACTAACAATCACAGCTACCACCGCTAGTACCAACAATCACAGCTACCACCGCTAGTACTAACAATCACAGCTACCACCGCTAGTACAAACAATAAAAGCTACCACCGCTAGTACTAACAATCACAGCTACCACCGCTAGTACCAACAATCACAGCTACCACCGCTAGTACCAACAATCACAGCTACCACCGCTAGTAGTAACAATCACAGCTACCACTAGTACCAACAATCACAGCTACCACCACTAATACTATCACAGCTACCACTAGTACCAACAATCACAGCTACCACCGCTAGTACTAACAATAACAGCTACCACCGCTAGTAGTAACAATCACAGCTACCACTATTACCAACAATCACAGCTACCACCGCTAGTAGTAACAATCACAGCTACCACCGCTAGTACTAACAATCACAGCTACCACCACTAGTACCAACAATCACAGCTACCACCGCTAGTAGTAACAATCACAGCTACCACCGCTAGTACCAACAATCACAGCTACCACCGCTAGTAGTAACAATCACAGCTACCACCGCTAGTACCAACAATCACAGCTACCACCGCTAGTAGTAACAATCACAGCTACCACCGCTAGTAGTAACAATCACAGCTACCACCGCTAGTACTAACAATCACAGCTACCACCACTAGTACCAACAATCACAGCTACCACCGCTAGTAGTAACAATCACAGCTACCACCGCTAGTACCAACAATCACAGCTACCACCGCTAGTAGTAACAATCACAGCTACCACCGCTAGTACCAACAATCACAGCTACCACTAGTACCAACAATCACAGCTACCACCACTAATACTATCACAGCTACCACTAGTACCAACAATCACAGCTACCACCGCTAGTACTAACAATAACAGCTACCACCGCTAGTAGTAACAATCACAGCTACCACTAGTACCAACAATCACAGCTACCACCGCTAGTAGTAACAATCACAGCTACCACCGCTAGTACTAACAATCACAGCTACCACCACTAGTACCAACAATCACAGCTACCACCGCTAGTAGTAACAATCACAGCTACCACCGCTAGTAGTAACAATCACAGCTACCACCGCTAGTAGTAACAATCACAGCTACCACCGCTAGTACCAACAATCACAGCTACCACCGCTAGTACTAACAATCACAGCTACCACCGCTAGTAGTAACAATCACAGCTACCACCGCTAGTAGTAACAATCACAGCTACCACCGCTAGTACCAACAATCACAGCTACCACCGCTAGTACTAACAATCACAGCTACCACCGCTAGTACAAACAATAAAAGCTACCACCGCTAGTACTAACAATCACAGCTACCACCGCTAGTACCAACAATCACAGCTACCACCGCTAGTAGTAACAATCACAGCTACCACCACTAGTACTAACAATCACAGCTACCACCGCTAGTACTAACAATCACAGCTACCACCGCTAGTACCAACAATCACAGCTACCACTAGTACCAACAATCACAGCTACCACCACTAATACTATCACAGCTACCACTAGTACCAACAATCACAGCTACCACCGCTAGTACTAACAATAACAGCTACCACCGCTAGTAGTAACAATCACAGCTACCACTAGTACCAACAATCACAGCTACCACCGCTAGTAGTAACAATCACAGCTACCACCGCTAGTACTAACAATCACAGCTACCACCACTAGTACCAACAATCACAGCTACCACCGCTAGTAGTAACAATCACAGCTACCACCGCTAGTACCAACAATCACAGCTACCACCGCTAGTAGTAACAATCACAGCTACCACCGCTAGTACCAACAATCACAGCTACCACCGCTAGTAGTAACAATCACAGCTACCACCGCTAGTACCAACAATCACAGCTACCACCGCTAGTAGTAACAATCACAGCTACCACCACTAGTACCAACAATAATAGCTACCACCGCTAGTACTAACAATCACAGCTACCACCGCTAGTACCAACAATCACAGCTACCACCGCTAGTACTAACAATCACAGCTACCACCGCTAGTACAAACAATAAAAGCTACCACCGCTAGTACTAACAATCACAGCTACCACCGCTAGTACAAAGAATCACAGCTACCACTGCTAGTACCAAGAATCACAGCTACCACCGCTAGTACCAACAATCACAGCTACCACCGCTAGTAGTAACAATCACAGCTACCACCACTAGTACTAACAATCACAGCTACCACCACTAGTACCAACAATCACAGCTACCACTGCTAGTAGTAACAATCACAGCTACCACCGCTAGTACCAACAATCACAGCTACCACCGCTAGTAGTAACAATCACAGCTACCACCGCTACTAGTAACAATCACAGCTACCACCGCTAGTAGTAACAATCACAGCTACCACCGCTAGTAGTAACAATCACAGCTACCACCACTAGTACCAACAATCAGAGCTACCACAGCTAGTAGTAACAATCACAGCTACCACCGCTAGTAGTAACAATCACAGCTACCACCGCTAGTACTAACAATCAGAGCTACCACCGCTAGTAGTAACAATCACAGCTACAACCACTAGTACCAACAATCACAGCTACCACCGCTAGTAGTAACAATCACAGTTACCACCGCTAGTAGTAACAATCACAGCTACCACCGCTAGTAGTAACAATCACAGCTACCACCGCTAGTAGTAACAATCACAGCTACCACCACTAGTACCAACAATCACAGCTACCACCACTAGTAGTAACAATCACAGCTACCACCACTAGTACCAACAATCACAGCTACCACCGCTAGTAGTAACAATCACAGCTACCACCACTAGTACCAACAATCACAGCTACCACCGCTAGTAGTAACAATCACAGCTACCACCGCTAGTAGTAACAATCACAGCTACCACCGCTAGTACTAACAATCACAGCTACCACCGCTAGTAGTAACAATCACAGCTACCACCGCTAGTACCAACAATCACAGCTACCACCGCTAGTAGTAACAATCACAGCTACCACCACTAGTACCAACAATCACAGCTACCACCGCTAGTAGTAACAATCACAGCTACCACCGCTAGTAGTAACAATCACAGCTACCACCGCTAGTACTAACAATCACAGCTACCACCGCTAGTAGTAACAATCACAGCTACCACCGCTAGTAGTAACAATCACAGCTACCACCGCTAGTACTAACAATCACAGCTACCACCGCTAGTAGTAACAATCACAGCTACAACCACTAGTACCAACAATCACAGCTACCACCGCTAGTGGTAACAATCACAGTTACCACCGCTAGTAGTAACAATCACAGCTACCACCGCTAGTAGTAACAATCACAGCTACCACCGCTAGTAGTAACAATCACAGCTACCACCACTAGTACCAACAATCACAGCTACCACCGCTAGTAGTAACAATCACAGCTACCACCGCTAGTAGTAACAATCACAGCTACCACCACTAGTACCAACAATCACAGCTACCACCGCTAGTAGTAACAATCACAGCTACCACCGCTAGTAGTAACAATCACAGCTACCACCGCTAGTACCAACAATCACAGCTACCACCGCTAGTAGTAACAATCACAGCTACCACCACTAGTACCAACAATCACAGCTACCACCGCTAGTAGTAACAATCACAGCTACCACCGCTAGTAGTAACAATCACAGCTACCACCGCTAGTACTAACAATCACAGCTACCACCGCTAGTAGTAACAATCACAGCTACCACCGCTAGTAGTAACAATCACAGCTACCACCACTAGTACCAACAACCACAGCTACCACCGCTAGTAGTAACAATCACAGCTACCACCACTAGTACCAACAATCACAGCTACCACCACTAGTACCAACAATCACAGCTACCACCGCTAGTAGTAACAATCACAGCCACCACCGCTAGTACTAACAATCACAGCTACCACCGCTAGTACTAACAATCAGAGCTACCACCGCTAGTAGTAACAATCACAGCTACAACCACTAGTACCAACAATCACAGCTACCACCGCTAGTAGTAACAATCACAGTTACCACCGCTAGTAGTAACAATCACAGCTACCACCGCTAGTAGTAACAATCACAGCTACCACCGCTAGTAGTAACAATCACAGCTACCACCACTAGTACCAACAATCACAGCTACCACCGCTAGTAGTAACAATCACAGCTACCACCGCTAGTAGTAACAATCACAGCTACCACCACTAGTACCAACAATCACAGCTACCACCACTAGTAGTAACAATCACAGCTACCACCACTAGTACCAACAATCACAGCTACCACCGCTAGTAGTAACAATCACAGCTACCACCACTAGTACCAACAATCACAGCTACCACCGCTAGTAGTAACAATCACAGCTACCACCGCTAGTAGTAACAATCACAGCTACCACCGCTAGTACTAACAATCACAGCTACCACCGCTAGTAGTAACAATCACAGCTACCACCGCTAGTACCAACAATCACAGCTACCACCGCTAGTAGTAACAATCACAGCTACCACCACTAGTACCAACAATCACAGCTACCACCGCTAGTAGTAACAATCACAGCTACCACCGCTAGTAGTAACAATCACAGCTACCACCGCTAGTACTAACAATCACAGCTACCACCGCTAGTAGTAACAATCACAGCTACCACCGCTAGTAGTAACAATCACAGCTACCACCACTAGTACCAACAACCACAGCTACCACCGCTAGTAGTAACAATCACAGCTACCACCACTAGTACCAACAATCACAGCTACCACCGCTAGTAGTAACAATCACAGCCACCACCGCTAGTACTAACAATCACAGCTACCACCGCTAGTAGTAACAATCACAGCCACTACCATTAGTACTAATAATCACACCTACTACCACTAGTAATAGCACTTTTTAACAAAGTAGTAGGTGTAATGTTCCGTGTTTAATTAAGCAAGGAGAATTCTCCGAAACAGATTTTAATTTTAAAATGTATAATCTTTCAATATACTGTTCCTTATACTGTTTATCCACTCATGGACAACCACCCCTCTATTAGAATGGCCCCATATAGTAAACATGGGGAATCCCTCCTCCAGCACTGACAACTTTACTTACAGCCAGGAGCCTTATGGCAATGCTTATGTGCATGCAGCTGCTGCAGCTCCCAGTGCAGGACGGCTTAATCTATCCACTCAGTATAAGTGCTGTATATCTAAGTTACACTGTCCTTCTAGACTGAGTCAGGGCAAGGGCTTGTTGGAAACTGGGCACCTGTAACACTCCTTGCATTTGCCTATGGAAGCAATTTCAAGCATGCTCTATTCAAGATTAAATACCTACCACAGGCAGGGTGTGTTGTTGAATCATAGTATCATGCTAAGTGATATAGTCTTTACTGGCTGATAAATATATTGTTGTCCAAAATACATGTTATACATGTTATTAGAAGCTGTCTGGTGCATTAGCCCCCATACATGGAACATTTATATTAAGGAATGGCTGAGTATGCATGGATATATTTGGTATACTCAATACATTTCATAGGGTACTCTAGTGTGGGGTTGGTGGTAGTATTGCTGCAGTATGTGTTTGTGAGGGTGTTGCTGTAGTAGGTATGTGTGTGTAGGAGGGGTGGGTGGTATTGTTGGAATGTGGTGAGTATTGCTGATTGCTGTAGTGTGTGCGAATGTGGTACTGAATGTGGTGTGCTGGAGGTATGTATTGATGTAATGGGGTTACTAATAATGCAATGTTGCAGGGGTCATTAGGAGAAATAAACCTAATGATTTAATGCTGGAGCTGGCTGGGGGGAGTCAAGTGTTTATTAGTTGCTCAGTTTTTCAAGAGGTGAATAGTATCTATCCCTTTTCCAAACAGGGCCCCAACATTCCAGAATCCAGTAAGGCAGCAGATGAGCTTAAGACATCAGCAGATAGCGATAGTTGCAAGAACAGGTAGGAGAGACTGCCTGTGAACTGTTTCAATTGTAGTGGGTCTGTTTCGCACACTCAGGACTTTGTCTCGACTATAGGGAAAGACAGGAAATATGTCCGTCTACCTCCCTAACAATGCTGAGTGCATTGTTGTCAGTGTGTTTGAAGGGAAAGTAGGATGGCCTAACACTGTCTAAAGCGGTAACTACACCCCTTGTGTGCTGGTTACTTCCACATCCGGGTGCATGGTGGCACCAATAACGGTGCAACCATGCACCTCTTGTTGACTTGAACCCATTTACTGATCATTTGCTACACTTAACACATGAGGCCACTTCCATAATATTTTCCAGGACCACTCTAAATTCCCAATCCGCCTCTCATCATGGTGAATGGTGGGTCTCATCCCATTTCTCAGTGATGGAACCACAATGGTGTTGTACAATGTACTGATGTATTAGAAACATTAATATGTGAGGAGGAGACTGATCGGAATGTACTGATGTGAGGAGGAGAAAGGGAGCCTAATAGGGGCTGATGGCTCCTGATGTATGAGAATCACCAGAGAGTGTGGGGAGGAGACTGGTCAGATCTCTGGGTTGGTAGCACAATGATATGATGTGAGGAGGAGAGCAGGAGTCTAATAGGGGCTGATGGCTCCTGATGTATGAGAATCACCAGAGAGTGTGAGGAGGAGACTGGTCAGATCTCTGGGCTGGTAGCACAATGATATGATGTGAGGAGGAGAAAGGGAGCCTAATAGGGGCTGATGGCTCCTGATGTATGAGAATCACCAGAGAGTGTGGGGAGGAGACTGGTCAGATCTCTGGGTTGGTAGCACAATGATATGATGTGAGGAGGAGAGCAGGAGTCTAATAGGGGCTGATGGCTCCTGATGTATGAGAATCACCAGAGAGTGTGGGGAGGAGACTGGTCAGATCTCTGGGCTGGTAGCACAATGATATGATGTGAGGAGGAGAGCAGGAGTCTAATAGGGGCTGATGGCTCCTGATGTATGAGAATCACCAGAGTGTGAGGAGGAGACTGGTCAGATCTCTGGGCTGGTAGCACAATGATATGATGTGAGGAGGAGAGCAGGAGTCTAATAGGGGCTGATGGCTACCTACTGATGTATGAGAATCACCAGAGAGTGTGGGGAGGAGACTGGTCAGATCTCTGGGCTGGTAGCACAATGATATGAAGTGAGGAAGAGACCAGGAGTCTAATAGGGGCTGATGGCTCCTGATGTATGAGAATCACCAGAGAGTGTGAGGAGGAGACTGGTCAGATCTCTGGGCTGGTAGCACAATGATATGGTGTGAGGAGGAGAGCAGGAGTCTAATAGGGGCTGATGGCTCCTGATGTATGAGAATCACCAGAGAGTGTGAGGAGGAGACTGGTCAGATCTCTGGGCTGGTAGCACAATGATATGATGTGAGGAGGAGAGCAGGAGTCTAATAGGGGCTGATGGCTCCTGATGTATGAGAATCACCAGAGAGTGTGGGGAGGAGACTGGTCAGATCTCTGGGCTGGTAGCACAATGATATGATGTGAGGAGGAGAGCAGGAGTCTAATAGGGGCTGATGGCTCCTGATGTATGAGAATCACCAGAGAGTGTGAGGAGGAGACTGGTCAGATCTCTGGGCTGGTAGCACAATGATATGATGTGAGGAGGAGAGCAGGAGTCTAATAGGGCTGATGGCTCCTGATGTATGAGAATCACCAGAGAGTGTGGGGAGAAGACTGGTCAGATCTCTGGGCTGGTAGCACAATGATATGATGTGAGGAGGAGAGCAGGAGTCTAATAGGGGCTGATGGCTCCTGATGTATGAGAATCACCAGAGAGTGTGAGGAGGAGACTGGTCAGATCTCTGGGCTGGTAGCACAATGATATGATGTGAGGAGGAGAGCAGGAGTCTAATAGGGCTGATGGCTCCTGATGTATGAGAATCACCAGAGAGTGTGTGGAGGAGACTGGTCAGATCTCTGGGCTGGTAGCACAATGATATGATGTGAGGAGGAGAGCAGGAGTCTAATAGGGGCTGATGGCTCCTGACTCCCCCACTGGGCAGATACATTTCCTCATTAGTTTGTACTGACAGAGGAGGGTGTAGAATAAGAGATTGTTGTAGTGACTGAACAAGGAGAATATGTGACTCTTTTCTGTAATAAGTGTTTATTACTGACCTGTGCTGATATCTGTAGGGATTTCCTCCTCCTTACACTGCTGATCACCCCTCACATACGTCTCTTCTACCTTAATATTAGTCAGATCTTCACCCTAAATGATGCATAAAAGAATAAAATTTGATCATGTCTAATTTCTAAAATCAGCATAATCACCATTTATTTATATAGTGTCACCAATTCCACTGCACTGTACAGAGAATATGTGTCATTTACATGAGCCTCTGCCCCATTGGTGCTTACAGTCTAAATTCCCTAACACACACACTAGTGTTAATTTTGTCAGCAGCCAATTAACCTACTAGCATGTTTTTGGAGTGTGGGAGGAAACCGGAGCACCCGGAGGAAACCCACGCAAACTTGGGGAGAACATACAAACTCCACACAGATAAGGCCATGGTCGGGAATCAAACTCATGACCGCAGTGCTGTGAGGTAGAAGTGCTAACCACTGAGCCACCCACACACACACAGCTGCTCTACAGATCATAAAGTGAAAAGTCACTTTGGTATTTTGGTAATTGGTTTCATCTACCTGATACTCCTGTTGAATACTGTGATTTTTCTCTGTATAATCCTGTGAATAAAGAGGACTGGAACATCTCTGTGGGCAATTTCTGTTACTGGATCCATCTGGAAGAGAGACAGAGTGATGGTATACACTGCTTTTTTTAGTTATTATCAAATGATGTGCACCCAGCCTCTTCCATCTTACTACTGATACAGGCATTGTGTATTAATATCATCCGAGACCATTGTTTATCTGAAAAAGTCCCCCAAAAACTTCTCTCGACTTTCTAACACAATCAACTGTGGAAAACACCATACATAAGGGTCTGATACAATATAAAGAATCTAAAAACTGCCTAGGGATGGGTAAACATTTTAATTTTCAGAAAATACATTAACATATATCCTAAAAAAAGATGAAAAATACATAAGGGGACCAAATACGGAACTGGGAAATCCAAAGAGGCCACAGAAGAGCTCTCATTTTAATCATAATACCAGGTAATTGTGAGCAGAGCAGAATAAGAAGATCTGCTCAGTATAAGTAGGTAGTTTACAGTAAAACATTGGGCCATGTCACATGATATCTGAGCTCGAGTATTTTTCCGACTGCCTGGACCAAATGAAGTAAAAGTAGAAGAACACATAGGAAACTCTGGAAGCTGGGCGAGTAATGCAAGAAGATTGAGTTAGATTTTACGGTTACATTCTGTAAAAGGAGATCATGTGACAAAGCTGCAACATTATGGTGGGGAGCATCAAATGTGATGCCTGCGATGTTTGGATTGTCTCTGAAATAAGCCAATCCAATAGGAAAATAGACTTCTGGGTAATGGCAATTACATAGCAGCCCTTTAAGTCAATATTTCATCCACTTCATTTTGGACATCATTGTCACTCACTGTCCCGGAAATACATTTACCAACAACCGCATAACATGAAAAATAGTTTTCAATCCTTATCGCATTGATAAGGATTGAACTAATTCGCATATTTATGAAAAAACCAACACATGAACAGCAGTTCTGATAAATTGCTGTTCCTTTAAAAAAAAAGTACTTACCACAGCGTCTTCGTAATGCGCTCGTGTCCGGATTTCTTCATCTCTTCTTCGTTCCTCCTTACAATGCCTGTGCGCATGCGCCGATCGAAATTCTTGGGCCGGCGCACAGGAACTCTCCAGTAGTCAGTGAGACGGGACAGCACAGCAGACTAGTTCCTGACAGGGAGGGATCACATGATCCTTCCACACATGCGCTTCAATTACGAAGATGTACGCCAGCTTCAGAAACACTGACCTCTTTATGGGGTAACAGCTAATATCACACTGCTTTTTCTCCTACAAACAAGTCTGAGCCCGGATGGTACCCAGTTACTTCCCTTCCAGTCCAAGGCATACAGTGGGTGAATGCCCCTTCTTTCTCTAACGGCACACTCATGGCATAAATGCCTCAGACTGTACCCTGACACAAACATACATTTATTGCGCTCCCAACCACTACGGTTTATTTTATGTCTCAAGTGCAGAATGATCATATAATGATCTGGAGATAGGACCAATATTCCCCCCAGACTACTGCATTACCACCCAAAAGACAATCATCATTGAAGGCCACACGGGCTTGAGACAAAAACCACATTGTCATCAGCCCCAACTCCTGGGCTAATTGATGACACCCTCACAGTACAGGTTAGGACCCAGCTAAATGAATTGGTATCTAATACCAAGGCAGTTGTTGCAATAGAAGATCCTCCATATAATCTGATTCAAGTTATTCTAACCTAAAGCAAACTGTGGGATTAGTTAATATCAGCCTTTGTAGTGGCCGTCTGGTTTTACAGGGAGTTAATGATTCTCAATAAGAACACTCCAAGCCTTCTAGATCTATAGAATTATGAGGCGTTGCGGAAGGAGCAGTGTTCCAGGCTACCTGATAATAAAGGCTAATCCCGCTTGGCATTCCCTCTCACCGGTATTTGTTACTGGGAATCTGTATATTATGTTCATGTTCTAGACTATGTTAGATGTGTTTAATTATTTATTGTTCACAGTTCTGAATTGACCCCAGGTGGATTCTGCAGGCACCGATAGACATTACCGTGTCCCTTAAAAGACATACTGTCACCACTGAAACAGTACTTTGTGGGTACTTTCTTCACCAGAGGCCATAGTGTTAAAGTCATTAATTTTAGTGTATTAAATCGATATCAAAAGATCAATTTCTTCCCAATTATTATTGCTTGCGACCGCATTACAACTGTATTATTATTTACGCATAGTAAGTAATGTTTTACACATAGGAAATGTTTGTCAAGTGTTGGACGTAGTTACCAACGTATAAACTCTATGATTTGCAGCTTAAGTATGTTTAAAATATGATTTAGCAGAGGGAGCCTGAGGGTATAAGTTTGAAAAACAACTGTTGCATACTGATACAATGGAGACTATTTGACTAATTGTGCGTTGAGTTTGAGTAAGGTTGTGACTCTTTGACTAATAACCTTACTGTATACACTGTATAAAAACCCACTGTGTTCAATGTACTGTAAGCATTTTGGATTGAAGCTTCATGCTAGTACTTGTTAGTCCAGATCAAGAATTCACAAGAAAACATTGCAACGGATTAAATTTGTGAGTGACTCAAATGGTTACCTAATGTGTAACACTTGACCATTCAGACTAACCAAATCCCCAAAAAACGCAGCAGGCTTGCTACTTATGTGAGCTACGAGAGGCTCAGAGACAACCCCTCCAATAAGGAGGTGCCAATCCATTGGGTCAGCACAATATAGCACCCGTCCTGCTGAGGAACCACCACTGTGGGAAAAAGACCAGGAATAAAAAGGGGTTTCACACCACCTACAGGATTCCTCAGTTTGGACAGTACTGAATACGGGGTTAAGACTCCAGTTGGACTGGTTGTGGATTGGTGAATCGTGCTGGAGATTGGATATTCTACCTACATGCACTTTAGCATATTGTGAGCCTGCCAAAAGTGGGGACACATTGGACAAGGTCTCTACCTGGCTGGTAGAGGGGTGAAGATCGTGGCTCCGAAGCCGGGATAGCACGCCAAGAGAACAGGACCATAATCTCCTTTCAGATAGGGTTGTGCATTAGGTTTTGCTGAGGAGAACCCACAGGGACCTGTTCACAAAATTGCATTTATCTATGTGTTGTACATTTACGATAAAAGTATGTTTAACTCTACCAACTATTTGACTAGGTGAGTTCGTACTCACAGAGGAACTGGGTATGCCAGACTGGTACATAAGGCTGCCTCCAGGCAAACCAACCAACTGGTATGGTAAAAAAAATAACATTAACCCACTACTGTCACAAGACTTCACACCCTAATATTGACCTACCTGCACCAGCTTCCAAGTTGTCCAAATACGTGTAAGTAGTGTGGATGGACATTATTTCTACTGCTTTAAGAAGAGAAGAGAAGCCATCTTCAAAATTCCAATGTGTTCCAATAACCCCCAAAAATATGTTCTGAAACCTCACAGTAATCAAATCAAAATGCAGAAGCAAAGTATTCACTTTTCTTGCTAGGAAGTGAGCAAAAATAAATGAAACTATCCTCCTCCAAGATCTATAAATTACCTGTAGACAATGCCAAGGCCATTGGTAAGGAAGAATTTAAAGCTGACGATTGTGTTGGTTTCTCCAGTTTCCACTAAGTCTGCTGGCGAGAAGCCTCTACTCGCTGGAGTTTCAGAAAAATTCACCAACATTCTCTTCAGCAGGATTGTTTCATGGGCAGTATGATGGGTTTCCCCCTTACCAGCATTGACTATGATCCTATCAAATTCGCTGCAGTGTCAGGACAAGCAGACTGAAAATTCCTAAGGAGGTTGAGGAGGAGCTAATGAGGCCAATTGTATGCTCACTGAGCTCCCATGATCAGCTCCACAATCTGCCTCCATCGGACCCTCTGGTCCTCCTATCGGGCATCAAATCCCATTTATGATAGCCCTCCATATTCCCCTGTCCATACTAAGCCATTCTGTAGCACTCTCTGGGCTTCCTTATGCGTAATCTTTGCTCCTGTACTTGTATACATTCCTCCAGTGACCCACCTGGGTCATCAGTCCTTTCATCCCCTCTCACTTGCCAGTGCCATGTCACGCTGAGGCCCCCAAGGCCTATCACTACCTATGAGGCCTTCCCCACATCATAAAATGCTGACATGTTGCTCCAGTAACCCTGTCTCTTTTTCAAACTAATGGTCCACTTGCTGGACTACTGGTATCCCCTCAACCCCTATTGCTGGACTCGGCACCCTTTTGCATGATTCATGCTCCTTGGACCTTTAGTACCCATCTATCTCTCTTGTGGACATCTCCAAAGTGGTTAATCCCCTCCATTGCCCTCAGTCATCCCTTGCCCACACTATCTCCATCCCTTCCTTCCATTAAGTCTCCCAAATACTCCAAAGGCTTCTGTCAGAATCTGCTTGCACTTCTACTGCAGCTATCTCGGCATGCTGCTTCTCTTGGCAGCTCCTGTCTTTGAACTACTCTGGACTTGTTACTTTGAAGTATACCGTAGTACCTCTAATCCACCCGAGGGGCTGCTATTGTGCTTTGCCTCTTATTGCTACCAGGGTTTAACCTGCTGCACTACCTAATCACCTGCACCTGTTGTCTTATTTATACCTGCCTCTCCCAGTTACCTTTGCTGGTCATTGCTGTTTATGTTGCTGTACTTGACATCACTGTATCTGATTTCTCTCCACTCAGCTAGTCCACCTTCACCAGCTGTATTACTTGCTGTTACCAGTTCTCAGTCTCACCCAGAAATCCTTGTTCAGTGTCTGCAATGATCGGTTCGTACCATTACCTGCATTGTCTGGTTCATAGCGGTTCAAAAAAATATTATGTGTTTTCATCATATCCCTGGCTCCATAGCTGTCATTTCCAGGTTCCGGCATTTAAGTGAGACAACTTCACTGCATGCATCGTCGCACTCTATGTAATGCATTCAGTTGCTTCCATCTCAAGCACAATGTTACTAACCATTCTTCTTTTGCCTATCTATTAAAAGTATTAGCTTTGTACATATTAGCATTGTATTTGCTATTGTTGTCTATGATTGCATACAATACAGCCTAGCTAGTAAATGTATAGTCTTCACATACTGTAACTCATAAGTGTTTATTTACCTATTGCTCAATTTCTACATCTCATCCCACTCACCATTGGTTATAATTTCATCTCTTCCCCATCCTTCCGGTCACCTGCACTATGTAGTTGCTCTCTAGGTTCCCTGGCTTAATACCTCCTACCATACCCTCACCCACTCTCGCAACCCTATTCCCATATCTGCCAACTCCCTTAGTCCCTGCTACCGCCTCACTTCCTTATCCACATATTGTCTCCCTTCACTTTTTCCTGTGCCCACTAGAATGCCGGGTCAGTTTGCAACAAACTGGCCTCCATCCATGACCTTTTCATCTCTAGCTCCCTTAACCTCCACTCAAACTTGGCTTCACTCCTGTTTTCACTATTCCCGCAGTCCTGTCCTACAGGGGTCTCTCATTCACCCACTCCACCAGGCCTGGTGACCGACCAATTTGTGGTGTGAGCATCCTTTTCTCTTCCAGATACATCTTCTGGGTCATTCCCCTAAACTCTTCCTCTCATTTGCCTCTTCTGAAGACCATCATATTTGTCCTGATATCCCTATCGATCTTCAAATCTTAGTCATCTACTACCCTCCAGGCTCCACTTCCAACTTCCGTGACAACTTTGCGGCCGACTATCTCCTCCTCCTGTTCCCCCAAACTTCCTGCAACCGCAAATCTTCTCTCCCTCATCTCCTCCATTGACCTTTTCACAATGCTCATCTTCCCCCACCCACTGCCTCGGTCACTCCCTAAACCTCGTCTTTTCAAATCTCTGTACACTCTCAAGAATTTCCTTAATAGATATAGATCAAAGCTTGTTAGCGAAATAATTAAAAAAGTGTAATGAATGAAAATGTATGTAACTGTTAAAAATAGCAGTTGCACACTGCTATAGCGAGCCGCTGTTGTAATAAGCTCCTATATTGTCTTTAATATGCCTTCCTATAGATATAGACCATCCCTATTTCTTTGCTGCCTATGTAACAATGATCCAGGCAGTCTAACAGTGTTGCCTTCTCTTTTTATGCGGTTTTGGGTGTTAACTATAACGAAAGCTCTGCTCCTTTATGCTAATGTCTTTGGTATATCGTTACATCCCCCGCAAATTTTGCTTCAGTGTGTACGAAATTACAATCATTGCTCACGACAACATGGCTGTAAAAAGTCGCTAACAGGACGTCCGCTCTTCCCTTTATCGTCTAAGACAAGGCTAGTGTGTATGCAGTCCATGGACCGAGCGATCAGACCATCCATCGGATGGAAAATCGATCGGCATAAAAAGTTGGTGGAAAATTCTGTAGTGTGTACCCAGCTTAATTAGTGCAATCTTAACAGGCACTTTAATATAATATATGCAGATTGGTAAAACTATAGAGAAAAATATAAGCTTATTAAAGCTTCACCAATTAAATTAGGAGACTATTGTATAACGCTCCCTCCCTTTTAATAAGGCACATAGTACTTGCCCAATATCCTAACAAGTCTAGCCAGTCATTACAATCCTGATGTTGTCCTCTATTTCAATGCTTGCCCATGGGCTTTTATAAATGTGGTACTTATCGGGTTTGTCAGGTTATGACCCAAACTAAAGAGTATAAAGATCAGTACTCTAGGATTTAGAAGATTAAGTGATTTTTAAACTGTAACTCCCTAAATGTGATGAACTGCCTGACTTGTAACCTGCATTATGTTGGCATGATGAGTGGGCCACTTAAAAAAAGAATTTTGGAACATGTAGGGCCAAGAGAGACAGATATATTTTGAAGCAACCAACAACGGTGGCATTTTATGAAATACCATGAATGTGATCCACACCTACTCTGGGCATTTGCTATGACACAGATTAAGGTGGGTCTGAGAGGGGACGACCTCAAACAGGAACTTCTGAAGAAGGAATCAAAAGGAATTTTCCTTATGGGTAATCTGGCTCCCAGGGTCTTAATGATTACAATAATTTATGATATTCTTGTAATTTATTGGCACACAAACAGTAATTGTATCATTAGAGTTTTAGAATACATGATAATATGATGAATTATGATATCTAATGTAGAACTTTGGTTAAATAAGAGAATTTTATCTCTATAAGTATTTCTGTACTGGAATGTAATGTATGGATAAATAAATATGTGGCTTAAAATTAAAGCTATATGTCTTACTATTAACATGATTCCAATATATTGTTCAGGTGTATTTTTTCATATAACTTCACCTGTGCTGTTTTTTTTTTAGTACTGATGCAGTTTTCTTGTATCTTTATTTTCTTTTTTGACCACATCCCAGTTTCACATGCTCAGCAAATTTTTCTGATGTTGGCAATATATTTTGAACTGTACTCGCTATATATAAACCCATCATTGGGTGTCTCTTTTCATTACTTAATCTTCAGACATAGAACAACACTTTTATTGAACACATTATGTTTCCTTTTTTCACTATAATTTTGTCACATTCACTATTCTGTCAATATGGACGTTATATCATGTTTTTCACTTCTTTATTTCTACACAGCATCAATGGGTTATGCCCCATTAGGATGCCAGAGTATCAGGTCTCCTGTCTCCAGCTGTTGTTACTGTGTATTAGTTATCTTGGTTTTTGACCTTGGCTTCCTCTGATCATTCTCCTGGATTACCATATTCCTCCTATTGTTGTGAACTCGGCTTCCTCTGACCATTCTCCTGGATTACGATATTCCGTCTATTTGTGGTGACCTCGGCTTGTCTGCCCTCTCTTTGGATTCTCCTTCGGTACCGTCTCCTCCTGATCGGATTGACCCGGATTGACTGACTCTTCTCTGCCACCACACTGGTAGCAGTCTTGGAGGACCGCGACTTGCGTATCCCTTGCAGCCAAGTCCAAACTTCCTTGCAGGGGACCCTGGTGAACACCAGGGATACGTTAGACTCCGCACCTCCTTGTTCAGTAGCGCTAATATCAGTTGGTGATTCTGATACATTCCAGAGTCTGACAGCGGTATCTTTTAAAATCGAACACTCACCAACCGATTCTTCTCCGTCTCTACCTTCAACTTCTCCTCTAGCATGTGGCCCCTGCTGTTCTTACGCTACAGATTCTCCTTTGGTAAACAAATTGGCTTCTCCTATCTACAGACCTACCTCTATGCCAATGATATGCAGCTCCACCTGACCTCTCTCCCTCCAATGATCTCTCCATCATCACCTACTACATGTCACAATGTATTTTTAAGCTAAGTATTGTCAAAACTAAACTCACTGTCTCCCAGCCTTCACAATTCATCACCTCTCCCCACCTCCAAGGAATCAACTGTGGAAATCCCAAAACCTACCACAGATAACGGACTTGGATCATATAGGCCCAAAAAAGGGAGGGAACATAAGTGGAACTAGATATGAAACTATCTGGAAAATGCAAAGCAGACGTGGAAGAGCTATAATATTCATCACATTACACCTATAAAGAGATTCTGGGCAGATGCTGTATAAGATGATCTGCCTCAGCATGAGTAGGCAGCTTACAGTACAAAGATGGGACAGCTCACATGATATCTGTTTGCCCAAGGATTTCACTGACTGCCTGGACCAACTAGAGTAAAAAGAGGAGGACAGACAAGAAACTCAAAATGCGGAATGAGTAATGTTGAAAGCCTGAGAGATGGATTTTAAAGTTAGTGGGTTTTTTAAAAGCCTACAATGCTTGCATGAGGTTGGGGATCGAGATGGCTGGCAAAGTAGTAGGTGATCTGAAAAAGCTGATGATTGGAGTGTCCCTTATAGTGATTTATGAAAATCACCAGAGTGTAGGAAGAAGACTGGTCAGATCTCTGGGCTGGTAGCACAATGATATGATGTGAGGAGGAGAGCAGGAGTCTAATAGGGGCTGATGGCTCCTGATGTATGAGAATCACCAGAGAGTGTGAGGAGGAGACTGGTCAGATCTCTGGGCTGGTAGCACAATGATATGATGTGAGGAGGAGAGCAGGAGTCTAATAGGGGCTGATGGCTCCTGATGTATGAGAATCACCAGAGAGTGTGAGGAGGAGACTGGTCAGATCTCTGGGCTGGTAGCACAATGATATGATGTGAGGAGGAGAGCAGGAGTCTAATAGGGGCTGATGACTCCTGATGTATGAGAATCACCAGAGAGTGTGAGGAGGAGACTGGTCAGATCTCTGGGCTGGTAGCACAATGATATGATGTGAGGAGGAGAGCAGGAGTCTAATAGGGGCTGATGACTCCTGATGTATGAGAATCACCAGAGAGTGTGGGGAGGAGACTGGTCAGATCTCTGGGCTGGTAGCACAATGATATGATGTGAGGAGGAGAGCAGGAGTCTAATAGGGGCTGATGACTCCTGATGTATGAGAATCACCAGAGTGTGAGGAGCAGACTGGTCAGATCTCTGGGCTGGTAGCACAATGATATGATGTGAGGAGGAGAGCAGGAGTCTAATAGGGGCGGATGGCTCCTGTTGTATGAGAATCATCAGAGAGTGTGAGGAGGAGACTGGTCAGATCTCTGGGCTGGTAGCACAATGATATGATGTGAGGAGGAGAGCAGGAGTCTAATAGGGGCTGATGACTCCTGATGTATGAGAATCACCAGAGAGTGTGGGGAGGAGACTGGTCAGATCTCTGGGCTGGTAGCACAATGATATGATGTGAGGAGGAGAGCAGGAGTCTAATAGGGGCGGATGGCTCCTGTTGTATGAGAATCATCAGAGAGTGTGAGGAGGAGACTGGTCAGATCTCTGGGCTGGTAGCACAATGATATGATGTGAGGAGCAGAGCAGGAGTTTAATAGGGGCTGATGACTCCTGATGTATGAGAATCACCAGAGTGTGAGGAGCAGACTGGTCAGATCTCTGGGCTGGTAGCACAATGATATGATGTGAGGAGGAGAGCAGGAGTCTAATAGGGGCGGATGGCTCCTGTTGTATGAGAATCATCAGAGAGTGTGGGGAGGAGATTGGTCAGATCTCTGGGCTGGTAACACAATGATAATGATGTGAAGAGGAGAGCAGGAGTCTAATAGGGGCGGATGGCTCCTGATGTATGAGAATCACCAGAGAGTGTGGAGAGGAGACTGGTCAGATCTCTGGGCTGGTAGCGCAATGATATGATGTGAGGAGGAGAGCAGGAGTCTAATAGGGGCGGATGGCTCCTGTTGTATGAGAATCATCAGAGAGTGTGGGGAGGAGACTGGTCAGATCTCTGGGCTGGTAACACAATGATATGATGTGAGGAGGAGAGCAGGAGTCTAATAGGGGCTGATGGCTCCTGATGTATGAGAATCACCAGAGAGTGTGGGGAGGAGATTGGTCAGATCTCTGGGCTGGTAACACAATGATAATGATGTGAGGAGGAGAGCCGGAGTCTAATAGGGGCGGATGGCTCCTGATGTATGAGAATCACCAGAGAGTGTGGGGAGGAGACTGGTCAGATCTCTGGGCTGGTAGCACAATGATACTATGTGAGGAGGAGAGCAGGGGGTAAATTTATCAAGCTGCGAGTTTGAAAAAGTGTCGTTGTTGCCTATAGCAACCAATCAGATTTTAGTTATCATTTATGTAGTACAATCGACAAATTAACAGTAAGAAACTGATTGGTTGCTATAGGCGACATCTCCACTTTTTCAAACCGACAGCTTGGTAAATTAACCCATAAGAGTCTAATAGGGGCTGATGATTTCCGACCTCCTGCTGGGTAGATAATTTGTCCTCATTAGTTTGTACTGACAGAGGAAGGTGTAGAATAAGAGATTGTTGTAGTGACTGAACAAGTAGAATATGTGACTGTTTTCTGTAATAATTGTTTATTACTGACCTGTGCTGATATCTGTAGGGATTTCCTCCTCCTTACACTGCTGATCACCCCTCACATACGTCTCTTCTTCTCCCTCTATATCTTCTACCTTAATATTAGTCAGATCTTCACCCTGATGTAGGATTTCATTGAGATTAAACAGAAGAACATCAAGGTATAAGACACACGCAGTGGCTCTACAGACCGTATATTTAAAAGTCACTTTAGTATTTTAGTATTCGCTGCCCCTAAATTCAAATTCACCTGATGCATTTGTGGGACACTGTGATTTTCCTCTATACAAGCTTTGACACATCTCTCTGGGGTATTTCTGTTACTGGATCCATCTGTAGGAGACACACAGTGACTGAATACATTGTTTATATGTGATGACCAGATAATGTGTATATAGATGGCCCTAAAAACTGCTCTCCCCTTTACAATAAATGAAAGTCTCCTCTTACCCAGTGTTGTGAGGGGCTGGTGATTCTCCATCATCACGTCCTTGTACAGACCCTTGTGTCCTCCTATATATACTCCTCCTCCTGTATGGAGAAATAGACAGTGTTCATCATCCACCTTATAGGAACCTGACACACACAATGATACAGTCATCACCCAGACACATCCCCTGGTGTTACTGTATAATGTCCCATTCCCAGCAGTCACCTCTCCAGTCAGCAGCTGAATGATCTTGTTGGTCAGTTCCAGGATCTTCTGGTCATTGTCTCTGTCATGTATCAGTGAGTGAGGTGGAGGCACCGTGATGGGGCTCTGGGTCCTGCTCAATCCTCCTGACACACAGGGATGGCTGCTGGCTGTCTGACACTAACCGGAGGTCTTCTTCACCACTGTGTAATTCTGTGTATTGTGGGAGAGATTCAATTAAAAGCAAAATTAAACTCCACCTATATGGAGTTGTTTTTTTTGTACATAATATACAAGAAGGATCTATCATACAAATACCACCCCTCTCCTAACAGTGTCCTATATACAGGTGAGAGGAGAGGATCACAGGAAGAATAAACTTTATAAAGGAGGATCTAAGGTCACTACAAAACGTTGTGTATAATATGGGCACAGAGCTGTGTATATGGGGGCTATGGTGAGGAAATACAGAGAAGAATAAAAGACAATATCAAATATAAATTTTATTAAGACAAACAGATTTAGAATAACAGTGTAGAAATGTTAAAGATGCCCCCCCATGTACAAGAAAATAAACCGTGTAACACCTACAAGACAATATTCCTGTACATTTTATAAAGAAACATAAAACAATACTTTAAAAATTACCAAAATAAAATTGTTTCTATAGAGGACCTCACAGAACTGAGCGAGAAAGCGACAGAAACAAAGGACCAACCCATCGGCACTATGCAATTCCACCACATCTTGAGCTTCAATACAAATATAAAAATGGAGCCCCCTTATGTGTGTGTACATGCAGATTTACTATTACACTAATAATCCCTTCCCTTTATGATTAATATCAGCTGTAAAATTATTTTACCCCATGTACTAAGCAGAAGGGATAAAGATAGGAAGAGAGAAGTCTACTCCACCTGTACTATAATAACAGGACACGAGAGCCTGCTCCATCTGTACTATAATAACAGGACACTAGAGTCTGCTCCACCTGTACTATAATAACAGGACACCAGAGCCTGCTCCACCTGTACTATAATAACAGGACACCAGAGTTTGCTCCACCTGTACTATAATAACAGGACACCAGAGCCTGCTCCACCTGTACTATAACAGGACACCAGAGCCTGCTCCACCTGTACTATAATAACAGGAAACCAGAGTCTGCTCCACCTGTACTATAATAACAGGACACCAGAGTCTGCTCCACCTGTACTATAACAGGACACCAGAGACTGCTCCACCTGTACTGTAATAACAGGACACCAGAGCCTGCTCCACCTGTACTATAATAATAATCAGACACTAGAGTCTGCTCCACCTGTACTATAATAACAGGAAACCAGAGTCTGCTCCATCTGTACTATAATAACAGGACACGAGAGCCTGCTCCATCTGTACTATAATAATAATCAGACACTAGAGCCTGCTCCACCTGTACTATAATAACAGGACACCAGAGTCTGCTCTATCTGTACTATAATAACAGGACACCAGAGTCTGCTCCACCTGTACTATAATAACAGGACACCAGAGACTGCTCCACCTGTACTATAATAAAAGGACACCAGAGACTGCTCCACCTGTACTATAATAACAGGACACCAGAGTCTGCTCTATCTGTACTATAATAACAGGACACCAGAGTCTGCTCTATCTGTACTATAATAACAGGACACCAGAGTCTGCTCCACCTGTACTATAATAACAGGACACCAGAGACTGCTCCACCTGTACTATAATAACAGGACACCAGAGACTGCTCCACCTGTACTATAATAACGGGACACCAGAGACTGCTCCACCTGTACTATAATAACAGGACACCAGAGACTGCTCCACCTGTACTATAATAACAGGACACCAGAGACTGCTCCACCTGTACTATAATAACAGGACACCAGAGACTGCTCCTCCTGTACTATAATAATAATCAGACACCAGAGCCTGCTCCACCTGTACTATAATAACAGGACACCAGAGCCTGCTCCACCTGTACTATAATAACAGGACACCAGAGCCTGCTCCACCTGTACTATAATAACAGGACACTAGAGTCTGCTCCACCTGTACTATAATAACAGGACACCAGAGTCTGCTCCACCTGTACTATAATAACAGGACACCAGAGTCTGCTCCACCTGTACTATAATAACAGGACACCAGAGCCTGCTCTACCTGTACTATAATAACAGGACACTAGAGTCTGCTCCACCTGTACTATAATAACGACACCAGAGCCTGCTCCACCTGTACTATAATAACAGGACACCAGAGACTGCTACACCTGTACTATAATAACAGGACACCAGAGCCTGCTCCACCTGTAATATATTAATAGGACACCAGAGCCTGCCCCACCTGTACTATAATAACAGGACACCAGAGTCTTCTCTATCTGTACTATAATAACAGGACACCAGAGTCTGCTCCACCTGTACTATAACAGGACACCAGAGACTGCTCCACCTGTACTATTATAACAGGACACCAGAGACTGCTCCACCTGTACTATAATAACAGGACACCAGAGACTGCTCCACCTGTACTATAATAACAGGACACCAGAGACTGCTCCTCCTGTACTATAATAACAGGACACCAGAGACTGCTCCACATGTACTATAATAACAGGACACCAGAGCCTGCTCCACCTGTACTATAATAACAGGACACCAGAGTCTGCTCCACCTGTACTATAATAACAGGACACCAGAGACTGCTCCACCTGTACTATAATAACAGGACACCAGAGACTGCTCCACCTGTACTATAATAACAGGACACCAGAGACTGCTCCACCTGTACTATAATAACAGGACACCAGAGACTGCTCCTCCTGTACTATAATAATAATAATCAGACACTAGAGCCTGCTCCACCTGTACTATAATAACAGGACACCAGAGTCTGCTCTATCTGTACTATAATAACAGGACACCAGAGTCTGCTCCACCTGTACTATAATAACAGGACACCAGAGACTGCTCCACCTGTACTATAATAACAGGACACCAGAGACTGCTCCACCTGTACTATAATAACAGGACACCAGAGTCTGCTCTATCTGTACTATAATAACAGGACATCAGGGCCTGCTCCACCTGTACTATAATAACATGACACCAGAGCCTGCTCCACCTGTACTATAATAACAGGACACCAGAGACTGCTCCACCTGTACTATAATAACAGGACACCAGAGACTGCTCCACCTGTACTATAATAACAGGACACCAGAGCCTGCTCCACCTGTACTATAATAACATGACACCAGAGCCTGCTCCACCTGTACTATAATAACAGGACACCAGAGACTGCTCCACCTGTACTATAATAACAGGACACCAGAGCCTGCTCCACCTGTACTATAATAACAGGACACCAGAGCCTGCTCCACCTGTACTATAATAACAGGACACCAGAGCCTGCTCCACCTGTACTATAATAACAGGACACCAGAGCCTGCTCCACCTGTACTATAATAACAGGACACCAGAGCCTGCTCCACCTGTACTATAATAACAGGACACCAGAGACTGCTCCACCTGTACTATAATAACAGGACACCAGAGCCTGCTCCACCTGTACTATAATAACAGGACACCAGAGCCTGCTCCACCTGTACTATAATAACAGGACACTAGAGTCTGCTCCACCTGTAATATAATAACAGGACACCAGAGCCTGCTCCACCTGTACTATAACAGGACACTAGAGTCTGCTCCACCTGTAATATAATAACAGGACACCAGTCTGCCCCACCTGTACTATAATAACAGGACACCAGAGACTGCTCCACCTGTACTATAATAACAGGACACCAGAGCCTGCTCCACCTGTACTATAATAACAGGACACCAGAGACTGCTCCACCTGTACTATAATAACAGGACACCAGAGACTGCTCCACCTGTACTATAATAACAGGACACCAGAGTCTGCTCTATCTGTACTATAATAACAGGACACCAGAGTCTGCTCCACCTGTACTATAATAACAGGACACCAGAGACTGCTCCACCTGTACTATAATAACAGGACACCAGAGACTGCTCCACCTGTACTATAATAACGGGACACCAGAGACTGCTCCACCTGTACTATAATAACAGGACACCAGAGACTGCTCCACCTGTACTATAATAACAGGACACCAGAGACTGCTCCACCTGTACTATAATAACAGGACACCAGAGACTGCTCCTCCTGTACTATAATAATAATCAAACACCAGAGCCTGCTCCACCTGTACTATAATAACAGGACACCAGAGCCTGCTCCACCTGTACTATAATAACAGGACACCAGAGTCTGCTCTATCTGTACTATAATAACAGGACACCAGAGTCTGCTCCACCTGTACTATAATAACAGGACACCAGAGACTGCTCCACCTGTACTATAATAACAGGACACCAGAGACTGCTCCACCTGTACTATAATAACAGGACACCAGAGTCTGCTCTATCTGTACTATAATAACAGGACATCAGGGCCTGCTCCACCTGTACTATAATAACATGACACCAGAGCCTGCTCCACCTGTACTATAATAACAGGACACCAGAGACTGCTCCACCTGTACTATAATAACAGGACACCAGAGACTGCTCCACCTGTACTATAATAACAGGACACCAGAGCCTGCTCCACCTGTACTATAATAACATGACACCAGAGCCTGCTCCACCTGTACTATAATAACAGGACACCAGAGACTGCTCCACCTGTACTATAATAACAGGACACCAGAGCCTGCTCCACCTGTACTATAATAACAGGACACCAGAGCCTGCTCCACCTGTACTATAATAACAGGACACCAGAGCCTGCTCCACCTGTACTATAATAACAGGACACCAGAGCCTGCTCCACCTGTACTATAATAACAGGACACCAGAGCCTGCTCCACCTGTACTATAATAACAGGACACCAGAGACTGCTCCACCTGTACTATAATAACAGGACACCAGAGCCTGCTCCACCTGTACTATAATAACAGGACACCAGAGCCTGCTCCACCTGTACTATAATAACAGGACACTAGAGTCTGCTCCACCTGTAATATAATAACAGGACACCAGAGCCTGCTCCACCTGTACTATAACAGGACACTAGAGTCTGCTCCACCTGTAATATAATAACAGGACACCAGTCTGCCCCACCTGTACTATAATAACAGGACACCAGAGACTGCTCCACCTGTACTATAATAACAGGACACCAGAGCCTGCTCCACCTGTACTATAATAACAGGACACCAGAGACTGCTCCACCTGTACTATAATAACAGGACACCAGAGCCTGCTCCACCTGTAATATATTAATAGGACACCAGAGCCTGCCCCACCTGTACTATAATAACAGGACACCAGAGTCTGCTCCACCTGTACTATAATAACAGGACACCAGAGACTGCTCCACCTGTACTATAATAACAGGACACCAGAGACTGCTCCACCTGTACTATAATAACAGGACACCAGAGACTGCTCCTCCTGTACTATAATAATAATCAGACACTAGAGCCTGCTCCACCTGTACTATAATAACAGGACACCAGAGTCTGCTCCACCTGTACTATAATAACAGGACACCAGAGTCTGCTCCACCTGTACTATAATAACAGGACACCAGAGACTGCTCCACCTGTACTATAATAACAGGACACCAGAGACTGCTCCACCTGTACTATAATAACAGGACACCAGAGTCTGCTCTATCTGTACTATAATAACAGGACACCAGAGTCTGCTCCACCTGTACTATAATAACAGGACACCAGAGACTGCTCCACCTGTACTATAATAACAGGACACCAGAGACTGCTCCACCTGTACTATAATAACGGGACACCAGAGACTGCTCCACCTGTACTATAATAACAGGACACCAGAGACTGCTCCACCTGTACTATAATAACAGGACACCAGAGACTGCTCCACCTGTACTATAATAACAGGACACCAGAGACTGCTCCTCCTGTACTATAATAATAATCAAACACCAGAGCCTGCTCCACCTGTACTATAATAACAGGACACCAGAGCCTGCTCCACCTGTACTATAATAACAGGACACCAGAGTCTGCTCCACCTGTACTATAATAACAGGACACCAGAGTCTGCTCCACCTGTACTATAATAACAGGACACCAGAGCCTGCTCTACCTGTACTATAATAACAGGACACTAGAGTCTGCTCCACCTGTACTATAATAACAGGACACCAGAGCCTGCTCCACCTGTACTATAATAACAGGACACCAGAGACTGCTACACCTGTACTATAATAACAGGACACCAGAGCCTGCTCCACCTGTAATATATTAATAGGACACCAGAGCCTGCCCCACCTGTACTATAATAACAGGACACCAGAGTCTGCTCCACCTGTACTATAATAACAGGACACCAGAGTCTTCTCTATCTGTACTATAATAACAGGACACCAGAGTCTGCTCCACCTGTACTATAACAGGACACCAGAGACTGCTCCACCTGTACTATAATAACAGGACACCAGAGACTGCTCCACCTGTACTATAATAACAGGACACCAGAGACTGCTCCACCTGTACTATAATAACAGGACACCAGAGACTGCTCCACCTGTACTATAATAACAGGACACCAGAGACTGCTCCACATGTACTATAATAACAGGACACCAGAGCCTGCTCCACCTGTACTATAATAACAGGACACCAGAGTCTGCTCCACCTGTACTATAATAACAGGACACCAGAGACTGCTCCACCTGTACTATAATAACAGGACACCAGAGCCTGCTCCACCTGTACTATAATAACAGGACACCAGAGACTGCCCCACCTATACTATAATAACAGGACACCAGAGACTGCTCCACCTGTACTATAATAACAGGGCACCAGAGCCTGCTCCACCTGTACTATAATAACAGGACACCAGAGACTGCTCCACCTGTACTATAATAACAGGACACCAGAGACTGCTCCACCTATACTATAATAACAGGACACCAGAGACTGCTCCACCTGTACTATAATAACAGGACACCACAGACTGCTCCACCTGAACTATAATAACAGGACACCAGAGTCTGCTCCACCTGTATAATAATAATCAGACACGAGAGACTGCTCCACCTGTACTATAATAACAGGACACCAGAGACTGCTCCACCTGTACTATAATAACAGGACACCACAGACTGCTCCACCTGAACTATAATAACAGGACACCAGAGTCTGCTCCACCTGTATAATAATAATCAGACACGAGAGACTGCTCCACCTGTACTATAATAACAGGACACCAGAGACTGCTCCACCTGTACTATAATAACAGGACACCACAGACTGCTCCACCTGAACTATAATAACAGGACACCAGAGTCTGCTCCACCTGTATAATAATAATCAGACACGAGAGACTGCTGTCATCGCATTATAATAATATCATTACCTGGTGATAGGAACAACAATGTCTCCTCTCTGCTTCGTCCTACTCAGCGGTCACCCGGAAGTTGTACAAAATCAATGACCAGTACACAGGTGGAACGCACAGACCGGAAGCCAGGTGGAACGCACAGGCAGGAAGTCGGGTGGACCGCACAGACCGGAAGCCAGGTGGAACGCACAGACAGGAAGCCAGGTGGACCGCACAGACCGGAAGCCAGGTGGAACGCACAGACAGGAAGCCGGGTGGAACGCACAGACAGGAAGCCGGGTGGAACGCACAGACAGGAAGCCTGGTGGAACGCACAGGCAGGAAGTCGGGTGGAACGCACAGACCGGAAGCTCATTACTACACTGCCTGTGGTCTTCCTTATCTTACAGTTGTTGCCCCCTCTCATCACCCTCTGTGCTCCTACCAGCTCCCACCCCTCTACCCTCCCCCTTGTCTTATCTCCATACATGCACCCCTGATTCCCTGCCATAGTCTCCTTTCATTGTCTGAACCATTCTCCCCCTCTCTGATGCCCCCTTGATTTCTGTCTGTCTCATCCACACATATATCTGTCATATACACACTTCATCCAATCTCCTAGCTCCCTACTGCATTGTCTGTCTCCCCCATCCCTCCTCTCACCTCCTGAGCCCACACTCACCCCCCTCTCTTCTCTCCCATCCTCCCCTCGGTACCTGGCAACTTCCCTGATAACCCAGGCTCCCACCTCATCCTTACATTCTCCCTCTCCCCTACTTCCAACTTGTGTCACTCCCTCAATCCAGCAACCCCTCTAATCTCATTCACATCCCCTCACTCCCTGTCTCCTCCACCCCCAGGAATGCCAGGTCTGTTTGTAATAAACTGGCTTCCACCCACAGTCTCTACTTTTTCATCTCCCTTAACCTACTAGCCATCAGTGGATCTTTAGTCTACCCATCCAACACTACTTCTACCTCTGACACTACTCTGATAGCCTCTGTTTCTCCCACATCCCTAGACCTAGGGGTCGGCAGGTAGCAGAGTAGGTGTCCTTATTTTCCCTCCTGCATCTTGTGTATTATGTACCGAGCCCTCCCTCTCATTCTCCTCTTTTGAGGTGCACAAAATTTGCCTTCTCCACCCTGTTCACCTTTGCTGTGAGGTTATCTATCGCCACTGGGTCCCATCTCCCGGTTCATAAATTCAACATCCCGATTAATGACTCCACCAAGCCTGCTACCTATAAACTATTCTCTCATCTTTTAGCCTCTCTCAATGGACCTCCTTGCCCTCTAACTCCAGTGGCCACTCCCTCTATCTAGTTTTTGGTCATCATTGTGACATCTCTGATTTTTTGAACATAGCTTTCCTTCTCTGACCGTCATTTTCTCTCTTTAGCGTTTTCCTTACCCCTTCACCTCACCCCTCTCCCAAGGACACGGTCACCTAGTGTAACCTTGATGCTATTGACCCTGATACGTTCTCCTCCTCATTGGACTCATAACCGCACCCTTACTTCTTCCCTGTACTCCGCTACCCCTGCAGTCACCACCTGCCTTCGTAAATCTAAGGCTCAACTATAGCATTATAAATGCACCAGAAACCTGCAGAAATGCTCATGTACTGCTGTATTGTAGAAAATCACACTCTCATGCTGACTTCCACCATTTCAATTTCATACTCTTATCCTATAGAGCTCTGCCCTATCTCTGTCCAACCAGGTCTATTTCAAACCTACCAGAGCCTGCTCCACCTGTACTATAATAACAGGACACCAGAGCCTGCTCCACCAGTACTATAATAACAGGACACCAGAGTCTGCTCCACCTGTACTATAATAACAGGACACCAGAGCCTGCTCCTCCTGTACTATAGTAACAGGACACCAGAGCCTGCTCCACCTGTACTATAATAACAGGACACCAGAGCCTGCTCCACCTGTACTATAACAGGACACCAGAGACTGCTCCACCTGTACTATAATAACAGGACACCAGAGAATGCTCCATCTGTACTATAACAGGACACCAGAGTCTGCTCCACCTTTACTATAACAGAACACCAGAGCCTGCTCCACCTGTACTGCAATAACAGGACACCAGAGAATGCTCCATCTGTACTATAATGCCCTATACCTGATGAGACCGCCCCTTCTAACAAGCCTATTTTTCATATTTTGACAACTGTTAAATCTTTAATAGGAAAACATTGGAAAGACCTTAATTCTACCTCCATGCAGGAACTACGGTCTTACATTTGGCATTCGCAAGCATGGAAGAGTATAATGCCCCCCATGGGTTTAGTTGTTCCTAGCCATGTTACATGCATAATTATTAGGAATATCGTTGGTAGTATTTGTGCCTTTCTCACTCCCCTCCACCCCATCTACCTCTATCCCCCTCCCTCCCCTTTTTCCATTGATATAATACATAAAACATAGACACCTTGTATATTAATATTCTTATGTTTAATATGTATGTATTCTTCCAGCTGTTTCCTCTTTAAAGAGTTTAATAAAACAAAAAAACAAAACAGCTGACTCTCTGCCTCCACATCGTGATTTTGATTGTGCCATTGAGTTAATTTCAGGATCTAAGTTGCCCAAAGCTATGAAAGATTATGTGGAGGAGAATCTACAGAAAGACTTTATCAGGCTTTCAAAGTCCCCAGTAGGGGCCAGTTGTTTCTTTGTATCTGAAGAGGATGGTGGGCTGCATCCCTACATCGATTACCGGGGCCTCAACAAGATCACAGTTAAAAACATCTATCCACTCCCTCTCATCTCAGTATTGTTTAATCAACGGGAAAGGTGCTACCATCTTCTCCAAGATTGATCTTCGCAGTGCATATAATCTTATCAGCATTAGAGAGGCTGACGAGTGGAAAACGGATATCAATACCCGTTCAGCCTTTGATATGTACCTGCTGTTTTCCAAGACCTTATTAATGAGGTTCTCCGATATTTCCTTGTTCAGTTCGTTGTCGTGTACCTGGACAACATTCTGATATATTCACACTCCTTGTTGCAACATCGGCTACATGTCAAACAGGTCCTCCACAGACATCAAGATCATCATATCTTCACTAAACCCGAAAAATGTGACTTTGAAGTCTGTAAAGTATCGTTCCTGGGATACATAATCACCTCTACTGGATTATCTATCGATCCAAGCAAAGTCAAAGCCGTACTGGATTGGGTTCAATCCACTTATCTGAATGTCATTCAGAGGTAGTTGGGCTTTGCAAATTACTACTGAAAATTAATCTGTGCTTTCTAGTATTTGGTGGCTCCTATTGTTGCTCTTACACATAAGGGGTTGGACCTCAGTAATTGGCCTCCAGAGGCTGCAGCTTTTTTTGAAGCCCTTAAAAGGGCATTTGTCTCTGCTCCTGTCCTGAGACATCTCAATTCTGACCTTTTGTACTGGAGGTAGATGCCTCTGGTGCTGTTCTATCCCTGATGGACCCTCATAATCACTGTTTGCATCTCTGTGCCTACTTCTCTCCTAAATTCTCTGCTGCTGAAATTAATTACGATATAGGTAATTAGGAGCTTGTGGTTATAAAATGGTCCATTGAGGAGTGGCGCCACTGGCTAGAAGGAGCAATTCATACCATCTCAGTCATTACCGATCATAAAAACCTCCAGTATATTGAATCTGCTAAAAGAGTGAATTGTAGGTAAGCTTGATGGGCACTATTTATTACCTGCTTTTCAGTTAAGATTACTTACAGACCTGGATCCAAGAGCATACTTTATCTCAGAGCTTTGTTTCCCATCATATATTTACCTGCTGCAGAACCGCTGCCTATCATTCCATCCTCTGTCATTCATGTTGGGTTGACCTAAGACTTGGGTATAGCACTCCATCGATTTCAAAAGCTGGCTCCCTCAGAAACACCTGCTAATCGTCTGTTTTTCCCAGTTCAACTTAGGAAGGCTGTTCTCTCTAAGGCTCACGAAAATAGAGATTTTTTCACGCTCCATTTGGTGGCCTTGACTGTCTGCAGATGTCAGGGACCTTGTTATGTCATGTGAAAGCTGTGCAAAACACAAAGTCCCCAGAAGCTGCCCCTCATGCCAGCTCCTGCCATTGTCTATCCCTACGAAACCCTAGACACAGCTGTCTATGGATTTTATCGCGGATCTTCCATGCTCGGCAGGACACAACACTATTTGGGTGGTTGTAGACTGATTTAGTAAAATATCTCATTTTATTCCTTTGGCTAGACTTCCTAGTGCACAAAGTCTAGCATCACTCTTTATTCAACACATCTTCCGACTCCAAGCCCTCCCCACAGATATTGTCTCTGATTGTGAATCTCAATTTGTGGCTCAATTCTGAAAATCTTTCTGTGCACTCCTCGGCATTAACAGTAGTCTTTCATCATTGTATCATCCACAGTCTAACGGACAAACCAAAAGGAATAATCAGTCCCTGGAACAATTTCTACGGTTGTACACCTCTGAATTTCATGACAATTGGTCATCCTTACTGCCATTGGTGGAGTTTGCATACAACGCGTGTCATTCCTCCACTTGCATCTCTCCATTCTTCTGCAATTTTGGCTTTCACCCTGGGTCCAACTCCTTGTCCTCTCTCAACCCTTCTTGTTACCCAGAGATACGCTCTAAAGCAGGCCTGTACAACCTGCGGCCCTCCAGGTGTTGTAAAACTACAAGCCCCAGCATGCTTTGCCAGTAGACAAGCAGTTGATAGCTGGAAAGGCATGCTGGGACTTGTAGTTTCACAACACCTGGAGGGCCGCAGGTTGGACAGGCCTGCTCTAAAGCTTCTAGTCTCAGAATCATCTGCCTCATGTTTCTTTGATGCAGGCCTCAAATGGATGGGTCACAAAATCGAATATGCACTGAGGGCCCACATTTTTAAGGCTTTATAAATGATCTGCAGTAAGTAGTAACATGTGACAGAATATTGCCCCAGTACCTATATTACATCTCTGGCTCATTACCCTGTATAACAACAAGTTCCATGCATGAGCGATCTGTTCCAGTTTTATGTTAATGACACACATTCTTTGATTTGGCCTCCATAACTCCGTGATGTCAAAGTAGAATACACTTTGGAAATATATGTATGAGTATTTTTATCATTTGCATTTATAAAAGAAATATATCTTACAAAATTTAGAATATCGCTGTAACCCTTATTAAAGGTAAATTAATAGATTGTCCGATCCAAAACAATGTGGTTCCGAAGCATAAAAGGATTTATTCACAAAGTAAATTCAAATGTACCACCAATAGTACGAATGTGCGGCTAGTACATAGCACATCAGCTAAAATCTAGAATACCTACAGTACATTGTACACAGTGCGTTTTTATACAATGTGCACAAAGATAACAGTAAGGTCATAGGTAATTGGTCAAAGGGTCTGGACCTTTCAAAAACTCGACGTCCCATAGGTAGCAAAATCTCTGTGTCCTTAGAAATTCTAGCAGTGCCATCTGTAATCTGTTTTCATACCTTCAGTCTCCCTCCACTGAAGTGCTCAAACATACTTGTAAATCATGCACTTTACTACTGTGTTACTGACTAATATTAAACTAACTTAACTAAACATCCTAACAAAGCGACATAATGCTAACAGGTTGCAATATTACAGTCTGTGACCGCTGCATATAATAATATACATTATAAGAAACAGCAAATAGTAATATTGCGTACAGAAATTTTTGTTCTACTCATTGGTCATCATATTTTTAACTTTAACATCCTGTTTCATGTTTATCAGGTGAGGGAAATAGCTTTTCTCCTCTGTTTATGTCCTTCTGAATTTAACAACCGTGTAAAAAGAGCTAATTTGCATGCAAAATATTTCTAACACCTATCAAAAAATGAAAACTGTTTTTCATGTGTTGAGTTCTTAGATGTTTAGAATTGTTTTTATGTATAAAACAATTTCCACATTCAGAACATGTAATGGTATCTCACCTAAGTGAGTTTTCTGATAATCAACAAGACCTGATTTCTGCATCAAACATTTGCCAAACTCAGAACATGGAATTGGTTCTCAACTATGTGATTTATCTCATGTTTATTGAGATCAGATTTTTGTGTAAAACATTTCCCACACTCAGGACATGGAAATGGTTGCTCACCATGGTGATTTATCCGATTTCTAACAAGACCTAATTTATCTTTAAAACATTTTTCACACTTAGAGCATGAAACTGGTGTCTCACCTGTGTGGGTTCTCTGATGTTGAACAAGATCTGATTTGTGTATAAAACATTTCTCACATTAAGAACATCAGAATAGCTTCTCCCCAGAGTGCATTTTCTGATGTCTAACAACAGATGATTTCTTTGTAAAACATTTCCCACACTCAGAACATGGAAATGGCTTCTCACCTGTGTGAGTTATCTGATGTTTATTAAGCTCTGATATCTGTTTAAAACATTTCCCACACTCGGAACATGGAAATGGCTTCTCACCTGTGTGAGTTCTCTTATGTTTAATGAGACCGGATTTTTGTGCAAAACATTTCCCGCACTCGGAACATGGAAATGGTTTCTCACCTGTGTGAGTTCTCTTATGTTTAATGAGATCGGATTTTTGTGTAAAACATTTCCCACACTCAGAACATGGAAATGGTTTCTCACCTGTGTGAGTTCTCTGATGGCTAACAAGACCTGATTTATGTGAAAAACATTTCCCACACTCAAGACACGGAAATGGCTGCTCACCATGGTGATTTATCTGATGTCTAACAAGAACTAATTTACCTTTAAAACATTTTTCACACATAGAACATGGAAATGGTTTCTCACCTGTGTGAGTTCTCTTATGTTTAATGAGATCGTATTTTTGTGTAAAACATTTCCCACACTCAGAACATGGAAATGGTTTCTCACCTGTGTGAGTTCTCTGATGTCTAGCAAGACATGCTTTCTGTGAAAAACATTTCCCACACTCAAGACACGAAAATGGCTGCTCACCATGGTGATTTATCTGATGTCTAACAAGACTTAATTTATCTATAAAACATTTTTCACACATAGAACATGGAACTGGTTTCTCACCTGTGTGAGTTCTCTTATGTTTAATGAGATCGGATTTTTGTTTAAAACATCTCCCACACTCAGAACATGGAAATGGTTTCTCGCCTGTGTGAAATCTCTGATGATTAACAAAACTAGATTTGTGAGCAAAACATTTCCCACACTCAGAGCATGGAAATGGTTTCTCACCTGTGTGAGTTCTCTGATGGCTAACAAGATATGCTTTCTGTGAAAAACATTTCCCACACTCAGGACACGGAAATGGCTGCTCACCTGTGTGATTTATCTGATGTCTAACAAGGCCTAATTTATATTTAAAACATTTTTCACACATAGAACATGGAAATGGTTTCTCACCTGTGTGAGTTCTCTGGTGTACAACAAGATCTGATTTTTGTATAAAACATTTCTCACACTCAGAACATCTGAATAGCCTCTCCCCAGAGTGAATTTTCTGATGTATAACAACAGCTGATTTAGCTGTAAAACACTTTCCACATTCGGAGCATGTAAATGGCTTCTCTCCTGTGTGCTTTCTTTGATGCCTAATAAGTTTTGATTTGTTTGGAAAACATTTCAAACATTCAGAACATGGGAATGTTTTCTCTCCTGTGTGAATTTTCTGATGTTCAACAAACCTAGATTTGTGGGTAAAACTGTTCCCACACTCAGAGCATGGAAATGGTTTCTCTCCTGTGTGAGTTCTCTGATGCCTAATAAACATTGACTGATGTATAAAACTTTTACCACATTTACAACAGGGAAAGACTGTATTACCTGTATGAGCTGTACTATGTGTAACAATATCCGAGTTATCAAGAGAACATCCCTCACGATTAGAGGAATCAAATGATATATCTGCACTGTGAAGTACTGGATGTATATTTAGGGTGATGGGGTTTTCTTGTTTGATTTTATCTTTTATTTTAGAATCTGGAGACAAAATGAGATATCCCTCGGAGATATTCCTGCTTTCGCGTCCATCTGCTGGAAATAAAGGTACATAAATAGAAGTCTTGTTTGGACAATGAGGAACAAATTGTTATACCACTATAAGTTTAAGATGTTAAGTTGTTAATTCCAATTTTAAACTATGTAAACTTGATCACAATTATAAATGTACAAAATGATAATATAACTTTTGTTTTAGATATAAATCATTGATTTAACATAGAACACAACTGCAGTACAAAGCACACTACATAGATCCAGCACCAGTGACATGCCAGTGGCCTAGACACACTCTACCCATAATGCAGACTTTGGGGGGGTAACATTTCCCAAGCCAGTGATATTGTCCAAACACAATGCCTATGACGTCACTGCCGTCTCACGCAAATACAATACTGGAGTCATGGTAGCAGAGTAGACTTGGGCTAACTTCCTATAACTGCATCTACATTACTTGAAGTTCTCTAGGTGGATACACAGAAAACAGTGAAGTAGCCTCTCGATGTCCCTCTGGTCAACAGCGGCTACTAATTTAGACTGAGGTTTCGTTGTGGACAAGCACAGAGAGGGCAGGAGAGCAGCAGGACAGAGCAGTATAGTAGGAAATAACAATACAGAATGACGACAGCACAGAGCGGAGCATCAGGACAGAGAAGGAAAATGGAGCAGGACACAGATGAGCAACAACAAAAGTAGAAGAAAGCCTAGGGCAGAGCAGGATACAGAGACAGATCAGAAGATGAAGAACAACATAGTATCCAAGCACAGAGTGGAGGGAGCTACTGTGTAATGAGAGGTGTGTGGTTATAGTTCTGTGTGTGCTCTTAGTGGAATCAGCTGTTAATTTGCTTAAGTATTGTAGTTTTAATATACACGTATAGAACTGTGTGAGGAAACAGGTTGCTACTGGACTGAGAACTTTGTATTCATCACCCGTTTTTCATGGTTTAATGTACTTTTTAATCCTTGGCCCAGTCTAAGTATATACACCAGAGCATCGGTGTATTATGTGTATAATTATTTCATGTAATTAGATACATTTTGCCCATACTATTACCTGCGATATTGTATGTAGTATAAATATAAAGAATATTGCCATACTGTGTGAAAATAACAGAACAGCAGCAGTCATTTTGCTTGTGTTAGCTAATGTAATTACCATTTGTCTCCAATGTCCATTGTTATGAGGGGCAGCTGAGATTTGGTTTGTAATCAGAACAATGTCTGAGTTAACTAGCTGGCAGCCCATGTTAATTAGCTAGGTCAACAGGTAACCTGAGAGGTAATGAGGTTAGAACCTCTAATGATATGCAATGTGCCTCCACAGTAATATATTGGTTAAAATAGCATGGAGAAATGTATCAATATAAATGTAATTGTATCAAAAGGTATCACAGACTTATATTGTGTAACTCTGCTGATATAATGTGTCAAAAGTATTATTGTTTCATGTAAGCGTGCAGTGTCATTCCTTGATGTACTATTGTAACCCCATGTGTAGTGTATCCAGCCAAAACAGCTAATTGAGTCAAGCCATTGTATTGTCTAATCGAGATAACAGGGACAGTATGTCTAGCAGCTAAATTGTTGACTGGGAGACCCCTTCTGTAAAGGGGAGGTTTGAGACATTTGACCCTACTTCCTGTGTATACAGAAAATAATATAGGGCGAGGAGAATGCCAGGGGAGCTATTCTAGTTTGGAGGATCCTGGAGTACAAGACATCAGCGAAAAGGACTCTGGGCCAGGCATCATGGTGCCGCTGGAGGAAACCCTACCAAGACAGGGGTGGTGTGAGCCAGTATCCCAGACTGGGGGAGACCCTAACTGTTTTGCTAATCGGTAGTGGTAATATTGCGGGAGGATAAGACCCTGAAAGAGACAGAGATTGTTACTTTGGAGTGCTGACTGCAGGAGGATACATGCTACCATTTACCCTGTAACTTGTGAACGTCTTGTGGTGCTGTGCTGTCGTAATAAAGTCTTATTTTGGATATATCCTGGTCTACCCGAGTGAGTTGAATCCCACAGAGGGTAACTTCCATCCCAGCTAAGGGTGGTAACCTCACATTTGGAGGCAGCAGTGGGATCACTCGGCCTGGTGTCACAAGAACCGGAAAGGCTGCAAACGACGCAAGCGGTTGCGGTCCAAGAGCCTTGTAGGTACAGCACAGCACTGGCTACACAGCACCCAGAGGAAGCCTATCAGAGGAGTTGCAAGAAACGTGAACCATAAACAAGTATAACTCCCTAAAACTGGATGATCTCCGGGGATTATGCCGGAGAAGGGAAATTGCTACTACCCAGGATGACTTCAGGCCACAACTAGTGGAAAAACTACGCAAATGGGACCTGTGCCTACTCGATAATGCGGGGAGGATGAAAATAGCAGAGGTCCCAGCAGTGGAAGACACCCAAGTTGGGACTTATGTTGCAGAAATCCTGAAAGCCAAGGAGTTGTATGAGGACCAGGAGCAAGCCAGTAAGGATTCAGGAGATTGCAGCTACAATACAAACATCCCCCACCCCAGGCCAGTCAGCAGTGCACAGTGGAAGCTATGACTATGGTCAGCTTCGTCAAGAGCTGCAGCACGTTCTCAGTCAGTGGATCCAGAGAAAAGAACTTAAGCTGGTAAAAGCAGGGCTGACTGAGATATTACCCTGCCTTCAGGATTGGGTGGCAACGTGTAACCCACAGTCCTGGAAGAAAGCAGAAAAGGGGCAGAGTGAAGGCCCAAAGAGACCCAGCAGCCAAGGACAAGCAATACCACATTTGGAACAAGTCTGGAAGTGGTGCCATCGATGTTGATACTGGGGACATCTTCAACAGCAGTGTCCCAGAAAAGGAGGTCATTTAGACCAATTCCCAACCACGGGGGTTGTTGGCAGGAGCCACCCCCGGACAAACAAACACTACAACCCTGATGCGCCAGAGGCGAGAGGGGTAAAGGCCACTTGCAATGCTGTGGCTGACATGAGGCAAACAACAGGAGGACGCCTTTACAGGCACTTGAAACCTGTATGGGTGGATGGCAGAAAAGCCCAAGGATTAAGGGACTGTGGGGCAGCCATCACCCTGGTACGCCCCGAGTTGGTGGATTCCAAAAGAATTATCCCCAAGTATTTTAAAATTAGGATGGAGGATGGACGATGGGCAGAGAGTCCAACAGCCCAAGTCCAGTTGCATTGGGGCCATTGTAACAACCTGGTGGAAGTTGGAATTATGGCAGGAATGTCCAATGAGGTGATTTTGGGCAATGATTTGGGGCAAGACCTCTGGAATTATTTTGTTGGAAAAGCCCATAGAAAGGTGAGCCCCAGGCAGAGGAAGAACAACCACTTCTACACGCCAGTAACTAAAGGGTATCAGCAACCTCTCTTTACCACCAGATGGGATGCGGGCATTAGCAGATATGTCATATAAGACTGGGGTGGTAGAGGATTGTGCTTGGTTGGATGGGTTACTGTATATGTTGTCCAGCTCAAATCATAAGTATAAGTTGGTAGTCCCACCCGAATATCGGGATCGGTTTATAGCTCAGGCCCATGGGGAAGGGGGTACCGATCACAGAGGAAAAAGGAGAACACGAGCCAGGCTCAGACAGCAGTTCATGTGGTTAGGTTTAGCGAGGGATGTAGACCGCAACATAGCCAAATGTGCAGACTGCAAGAATATGTTAGGGCAGGGCTGCAACAGTGACATTCGGACACAGGAGGGGAGAAGGCAGCATAGAAAGCAGGACATTGATGACTGCGTGATGTTACTCTCAGTAGTCCCTGCAGGAGATAGTGTGCAGCAGGATTCCTGCAAGAACCCTGTGCATAAGCGGGTGCAGACTGGGGAAATGAGTAATCCCAGTGCAGAAGGGAACTGGGGAAGGGGGAGGTGTAGCCAGACAGGACCCCAGACAACCAGGGAAAGGCAGTCGGTAAGGCTCTTAGACAGCAGGGCTCAGAGTAGCTACTGGAGCAGGAGACCGAGACTTCCCGCAGAGGCTCTGGGAATTGATAGGTGCTGGCGGCTACAAGAATATAACAAGGTGCAGCAAGTGAACGCTGGTGGCTGCGCACAGCCCAGCAGGAAATTGGTTCATCTCGTGGGAGACCAAAAAAACCTACAGTAGTGTCTGCAGAAGAGACTGGGGCTCAAGTTTAAAAAGTAGGGAAGGAATGTGAGGAAACGGGGGTACTACTGGACTGAGAACTATGTAATCATCACCCGTTTCTCACGGTTTATTGTACTTTTTATCCTTGGCCCAGTCTAAGTATATACACCAGAGCATTGGTGTATTATGTGTATTATTATTTCATGTTATTAGATACATTTTGCACTTGCTAATTACCTGCGATATTGTATGCAGTATAAATATAAAGAATATTGCCATACTGTGTGAAAATAACAGAACAGCAGCAGTCATTTTGCTTGTGTTATCTAATGTAATTACCATTTGTCTCCAGTCCATGTTAAAGTCATGTTATAAGGGGCAGCTGAGATTTGGTTTGTAATCAGAACAATGTCTGAGTTAACTAGTCACCGCCAGGGAATTCCAGGATCTGCCAGTTGGGAGTTATCATCTTTCCTCCTCTTCCCTGCACACTGCAGAATGCTGTGGATGACTGATCATGGAAAAGCGAAGTCTGTGATCAGTTCTACAGGACAGGCAAGGTGTCTGCACAGATAGCAGTGTGTCGGTAGTGGAGACAGCATACATTAAATGTAGAAGGGGCGGGTAATATACTTAATCCCCCCATCCTTAGTCTGAGTGTGTGTAAAAGCACATACATGCTTTTATACACTGAATATTTTTGAAGTGATGTTTTGTTTTCTAGGATATATTGTATGCTGGATCTAAAATTACTAAAGTAAAGGGGTGATCTAAAATTACTAAAGTAAAGGTGTATTTCAGCACAAGGGTTGAAATACACAGCACAAAATGTAATGCACCGGCCCCTGCACACACAGGAAGATGCAGCTGTATGTTTAGAGTACAGAGAAAGCACAGATAACTTTAACTTAATATGTGTTTAACTTAATATAATGGTAAACGTCCGGGCAGACACTGAATAGTTGCATTTAACATAATTCAGAGCTGCAAAACACTGGTCCTAGCTAAGTAATATAGGAACTTAGCCGTAGATTCAAACAGTACAGTATAGTTAGAATGTTACTAAATGCAAATAAGCAGAAGTGCAGCACATTTTCTGTTTTATGAGCA